>NC_141601.1:4504651-4805901 GCF_047967505.1 Dipteris shenzhenensis | reverse complement strand
CAATGCGCTTCAGCATTCACGCTCTCTTGTTTCTCTATGAATGCAGTTACACACAGGCACATGGGGTTGGAATTATGGGAACTCGGTTCTAAAAATCTACTATGAGGAGCACGTCGCTTCAAGCTCTGGATCCTTGCAGAATCTCTTGCTCCTTCCAACTATCTCTGATGTCAGCACAACAGAGGAGTGGCGTGCTGTTGCTCAGAATTTGTTAAACCGGGAAGGAGGAGCACGGTGGCGCATAGTGATAGTTGACTGGCCTGGGTTTGGGCTTTCTGACAGGCCACGATTGGATTACACAGCAAATATGCTCGAAGCATTTCTTCGGGATGTGGTATCTGCCCAAGATGGCCCCCTTAAAGGATCCGGTAATCTCTCTCTCGCTCTCTCTCTGGCTACACAGACACACGTGTGTGACTCTCTTTCGGGCCGGAACAGTTCCATGACGGTGACATCGCGAGCATATTGTAGAAAAATCGTGTGGCATTTAATTTGATACCTGTATTTCATAATTGACTGATTTGACATCCACGTGAACAGAGGACCCTCCATTCCTAGTTGGAGGTGGCCATGCAGCAAGCACGGCTGCTCGTGCAGTCGCGAAGGGATTGATCCAGGCTCGTGCGATTGCAGCTGTAGCTCCTACTTGGGCAGGCCCAATGCCCATAGTCTTTGGTCGAGGGCCTGATATGCAAAGCAGGTTTACTTTGTGCTTAGTGTTTATTGTTTTTCTTCTCCTTGTCGAAGGTTCTATTCAAGTGGTCCGGGTTTTTCGAAAAGATTCAAGTGTGTAAGGGCAGCAATATGTACTAAAGAAACATAATCTTCTCCCTTGAATTGCGTTCACTTCTAATCTTCATATATTGAGTATCGAGTTAGCCTTTGGATTACTCTCATAATCACAGTTGTGGACAATTAAATTCCTTTCCCCCCACTCTCTGTTGTCTCTTTTCTTGTAACATGCAAGATATTTTCTTCGCCTCACATGCATGGTCAGGCTAATTGACCAAGTACAAAAGCATAACGAGATGCCGAAATGAAAAAGACAAGTTCTTGGGTGCCCACAAGTTCTACCAAAGCTCAAGGATGCCTTCGACTTGTTCTTGAGAGCTTCTCTATTGGAGCCGATGGAGCATCTGCATCGACACAAGGGTGTTGGCCCACTATGGGTTGGTGAGAGGGGCTGTTGGAATAGAATCGCTGCCTTCCCATCTTACCTTCCCATTTGACAAGGTGGATTGGGCCTTCGTGGAGGGGACCAGTAGAGCTACTTAGAGCAGTGTATACACAAGGTCTTTGCTTTCTACGTAGGCAGCCCTGACCAGATGCTGATATCCGGTCACACGAGGGAGGTCTTCTCTCTCTAATGTTGGATACGTCAAGGCTGCCCTGTGGTGCCTTTTCTTTTTTTGTTCATGGCGGAGGCCTTGGGTTGTTTCCTTAGCTTGTAGGGGGCTAGCTTGACTGGCATGCATCTCCGGATTCAGCAAGAGGAGGAGCTCTTGGACTTGTAGTTTGCTGATGGCATGGCCTTATTTGGGGAGGACACGAACAACCAGTTTGGAGAGGGTGCGGTAGTTGCTAAGATTTACTTCAGGCATTAGGGACCACGATTGATTGGAACAAATTAGGTGGCTTCCTCACAATGATAGAAATTGATTTTGGCTTTAGATGAATCCTCAGGACCAAACGTGTAATGGTTTTATCCATGGCTTGGTACATCGCGCTATGCTGGTGCTTTCATAGAGGTTGTATGGAAGAGCATAAGAGATTGGTGTGCAACTTCTTTGGGTAGGATCTAACGGCACATAGAATACTCAAGAATGGATTGCTTGGCAGACCGCCATCTTGTCATTGGTAGAGGGCGACTTGGACATCATCAACCCGTAGATGCAGAGCAGAGGGGACAAGCTCATTGTTTGAGGACTTACCCTAGAGCCCTAGAAACTTTTGCTCTAGCAGGGGCTTCTAGGGAACACCCCTTTCACAAGAATGGCACCATTGAATGGGCTTCTAGGGAACACCCCTTTCTCAAGAATGGCAATAGGGGCACCATTGAATTTTCATAGGGGCTCTCTTAGCGGAAAAGTGATCGCCCTTGATGAAGAGCTTGATGAGGGTGTGGTGGCACCTCTCAAATAGTCTTTTTTGGGCCAGCCGTTAGTGAAATGAGGAGTTTTAGCGTCAGCCTTGGATTTGGCACCCTGAGATTCATGGCCAAGAGGGGCACATGCTATGTCTCCCATACCCACATCAATTGGGCAGAATGGGATTGTGGACTTCCCGTTCTTTAGGAGCTTGGAGCTAGCTTCCAAAGGAGTTGGAGGAGCACCTTCAAGGCGTCAAATGCGTCGTATCCACTCGATGGTTTGGCCAATTTTCCAAGACAAGGGTGCCATGGCTTATGACATGTGATCTTTTAATAGCTTAACCTTGGGCTGTCTACTATTGTTAGAGTCAGAGCTGGGTGATTCAGTTCCAAGGGATAATGGAGCTTTGATTCATTGGAGTAGCAAAGGATCAAATGGGTTGGGCATCATCAGGAAAGCTGGGCCATAGACCCTTGACCCGTTAAAGTGAATTTACCGGATTTATGGCTTTGGGAGGGTCACTTGCTCTGAGAGGTACATTGGGACTGGGGTGAGTGGTCTTTGTTACATCAGCCATAATCATGGAAGCACGTGGCTTGGTTATGGTGAGAGAAGGCTCAGTAGTGGTTGCAAGGATGAGACATTAATGGTTGGTGTCACTGTCAGTAGAGTACCATTGTAGGTAAAGGACTATGGCCTATGGTTAGACCTAGGCCTAGGCAATAGTTTAAGGGGTACAATGGTAAGGCTCAAAGAGGTAAGGAAGGTCCTTAATTGGATATGTGGCACCCAAAAGAGTCCCAAGTGGCAATCACTGGGTTCAGGTGAGGAGTCTGGAAAAGGAAGGAGGTCGGGGGATCTCATGTGGGAACACAGCATAAGCTCAATGCTGGAATCCGAGGCTGGGAGGTTTATGGAATGTAGAGCCCTCTTTCCTCAATGTTTCATTGGTATCAGAGCGAGGTGAATCGAATGATGGATTCCATTGTTACTGGGACCCGTGTGGCATCTGAGTCTTAGAAATCTCAGGTTTTCTTGGAAAACAGTGTGGCATCAATTATTCAGAGGTCAGTGTCTGGCACTTGCTTTCTGCTGCAGTACGCCATCTAGTCGACCAAATGTAAGAGTCTTCGAGACCAAGACCTCGTTTTTCCAACACCAATTGGTGTAGCAAGTCAGTCAGAAGATACAGCAACCTTCAGCCCTCTCCAAGCAGCCCTTGCTGTCTCAGCTGGGAGCGGTTCAAGGCCACCAGCAGTAGCTAAGGATCAGCTATACCGAGCCATCCTATCAGCAAAGGCATGTAGGCATAGTGCACTGTGATCAAAGCTTTTCCATAATATTTATGCTGGCTTTTGTACCGGGCTGGAAGTAAATGAAGATTCCTATACCCAACTCAATAACAGTGTCCAACACTGTTTGGAAATAGGAATATATTAGTGAAAGTAAAGGTGAAGAACAAACGCAGTCAGTGAGAAGAGAGCAGGCTGAAGGGACACGGAATAGCTTGGGCTACCTACAAAGGTTAAAAAATGCTTCAAAAAGCAGTTGCACAGGTTGTAAAAGAGGAAATCGGTAATGGAGAGGGGAACATCAAGGATCCCGGAGAGTTGCTGCTGACAATTCGATGTTTTGTGAAGGTGTAAATTCAAAGACAAGAAGATTTAAGGGTTCTGCCAGGTCACACAAAGGTCAGAAACTTTGTAAAAATAACCATGTCATCAAGAACAAAAAAACCAAGGTTCCATCTTTTCTCTCTCCAACCTTGTCGACTTCAAGTAAAGGACCAAAGATCGAAATCAAAGAGATCTAGATTTAGTGAATCGGCATGGAAGAGCTGTTGGAGAATAGGAGGGAATGAATCACTCAAACCTCCACCCAAGATCTCTCCCACTCTTCCCACACACTCAACTCAGATAACTGATCACAGATAACTCAACTCAGATAACTGATCACAGATGCAATAAACACTCACTCAGAGATAACTTAAACAGAGAGAGAGAAAGAGTATATTCATCCACCGGATGGTGGGCAGAAACTGGCTCCAAGGGAGCAATACCCAAGTGCTGAGGAGAACTGATGGAACTCTCTCTGTCAAACTGAACCAGCTCTGAGTGCACAGCACAGCCTAGGAAGGAGGCTTTCTGTCCTGCACTGGATGCTGGAATGAAACAAGGAGTGGGCCTTTTATAGGCACTGCCCAGGCCCTCTGGGTTGGCTGACCAGCAGGGTCGGTACCCTGTCTGGTGGCCGACCAGACTGCCCTGGAAATCCGACCAGGGTTGGCCCTGGTTGGGCCGACTGGCCCTGCCACAGGCCCCTATAAAAGGGTGACTGTGCAGCCAGTCCATGGGACTGTAGACGCCTCCAAGGGAGGCACAAGGCCCCCCTATTTCTCTGCTGTTGCAGGCAGCAACCAGCCCGTGTTCTGGTTGCCTATGATGTCAGCCTGGGTCTCTCTTTCCCAGCCCTCCTACCTCTCACTGCCCCTTGTCCCCTCAAATCGGGGGCTCACAGGTGGGCACAGTGAGTCTCTAACAAGAGCGGGATCAAAAAATTAAAATTTGGTGCATCGCAAGGACAGATTCAAATTCGAATTCCAAGATGTCGAGCAAATAACAGGGAATTGGACTTTGCATTGTTTTTTCTTTGATAAAGCTTTTTGCTTTATGGTTTCTGAAAAAATATCATTTCATGATGACGAGTCCAAAGAGAGAAAGAATAATTATTGAGTGAGAAAAGGGCTAGGAAAGAAAAGGCAATTGGTGGAGAGGATACACAAGAGAAGTACATGGACGTTTAGGAAGTAGACTACAGTGATTATGGAATTCCTTACTTGGAATTAACAAAATTAGAATACCAAACACTAAATGTAGAAACTCGATTGGAGTCTATTATTGACACATTAAAAAATCTAATTGAAGCCATCTCTAAGTTATCCGACTCTCAATCGGTAACTCCTGTGATAAAAACACCAACTCCACGCCAATTTAAGGCTTCTACGTCTGGCCCTAGAGAAACCTCGAATATTTTCAAGAACCTAAAGCCACCAATTTCCAATGGGAATGAAAAAGAAAGAAACAAGGATGCTATACACTTTCTTGCAAAAATGTCATGGAAATCAAGTCGTGGAAGCTAGTCTTTCCCTTAGAAATAAAAGTATAAATAATGGATGAGCCTTAGGAAAACTGATAAGATAACAATATATTGGGTTGATTTTGAACAAGATTTTCTTAAAGAATTTTTAGTCCAATACATAGCCAATTATAGGGAGGCAGTCCTTACTCATATTCAATAAATTTTTCAATTTGAAAAAGAATGGGCAATTTAAGCAAGAGGCTTCTCAGGCAGAGTCCAAGAAACTTCAAACACAAAGATACCCTCTTTTGAAAAGAGAGGATTATGAGAAAGGCGAAGCAAGAAAATCTTTGCTTTAAATATCTAGGCAAAGATCATTTTGCTTGAAATTGCCCTAGAAATAAATCCCTAAATAAACCTCTACAAAAACGACCACGCGCTATGCACATATTACTGCTTAAACATACTAAACAGTACACCAAAGTAGAGGTTTATCATGAGGATTGTCTGTCATCAACAATGTGGCAGTCCACTTTTGGTCCTCATGATTTAGTGAGGATGCATCGAAAATTAGTGACCAAAAAAGTAAAGATTATGGTCAATTATAGTATCACACATCATTTCTTAAACTACTCATTAGTTAAGAAATTGAAGTCTGCCCTTCACCTCTAGAGTGCCGACAGAAACTCAGTACAAAGACTTTGTATGGATGCTCAAGTATGTGTGGGTGTGTGGATTTGTATGTGTGAGAGCATATGTTTATACTATGGTCTACACCCACTGTTGGGCACTGATGATGTTAGTGGGGATGTCATAGTAGCTAGTCCCTGCTATGCATGATGGAGTTTATGGTTTTCAACCTTATGAGTGACTATGATGAGATTGAAACTCGACTATGTTGTGTTTTTAGAGGATGAGTTTGGACATGTTCCTGGATTCATCTAGATATATGCTTCTACCGTATTAGTGGACATGCAAATTTCACCTTGTGACGTTTTCGTCCATGTTATGGCCTACTAATATTGCGATAATTCCTTCTATTTTAAGTGTTGTGTTGCTCTATCAGCTAGATATATGCTTCTACTATATTAGTGGACATGCAAATTTCACCTTGTGAAGTTTTCGTCCATGTTACGGCCTGCAAATATTGCGACAATTCCTTCTATTTTAAGTGTTGTGTTGCTCTATCAACTTGATTTAGATGCTCGTCTGGGAGAGACTAAAATTAAACCATTTAGTCATCACAAGCGGTTGTAGCTTGAATGAATAGATTCTGGACTACTTTTTTATTAGCCAAAGAGACTCCGCAGGTCTTTAGAAACCCAGTATAGCTACTTATGCTTGGGCATTGATGACGACATAAGTGTTGCTTTACTTGTTAAGTATGTCTTCCTTTTGTTTTTCATACAAGTTTTTATTCACCTCTTTTTTCTTCTCTTTCATTTTCCCTTTTTTTATTTTTTAAATAATTTTATTTTCTTCTCTTTCATTTTTCTTTTTATTTTTTGTGTAGATTTTTGGTCTTTAGAACAACAAAAAATTTAAATTTGTATGATTGGACTTATTCTAGTCTTACAAAGGTATGTACCTTTGTCATTGCTGAGTCTGTCCACCTCCGAAGTGCCGACAAAAACTCAGTACAAAGACTTTGTATAAATGGATGCTCAAGTATGTGTGTGTTGGAAAGGTCACCTCCCCATCTGTAAGCCCCCAAATGAGGAGTGCGTGGGGGAGGGAGACCTAGGGAAGGATGTGCCCAAGAGAGAAGAAAGAGAGGGGGCTGCCATATGGGCAGCACCTCACAGAATTGGAACCTGCAGATGGCATCAGCATGGCAAGGGTAGTGGGCAGGTGAAGGGCCTGCAACAGACCCTAATAATGGCGCAGTACAGGCGGGTCAGGACAGCAGGAAATATAGGTGTACGGTGCAGGACACGTGGCTGGGAAGAGGACCTGGCAGAGGCGCAGATATGGCAGGATGTGCAGGCCCTGATATGCAGCAGGAAATGTGGCTGTCAGTGGGCAGAAGGCAGGCCTTTTATAGGCTGGATACCTGCCTTGAATGGAGGGCCAAAGGGCCCTGGAAGTTTGGGCCAAAAGCTCTGGGGAGTGTGCCCTTTTAGGGCTGGACCAGCCACAGACTGGTCGGCCAGTCTGTAACAGGCTGGTCGGTTTTTTTGCCAGCCCCCTTGGGGCCTATAAAAGGAGAGGCCCTGGGCCTAATTTCACATCCAACAGTTCAGCAGAACCAGCAGCAGGCAGGAGCAGCCAGAAGGCATTTTCTTAGGCCTCATCTTGGAGGTGAAGGAGAGTAGAAGGTGTGCTGCAGACTGAGCTCTCAAGGGCTGAACCTTGGTTGTCTCTCGGGGCAGCAAGGTGTTGTGATCTAGACGGAAAGTCTACTTACGCTCGAGGTGGAGCACGCGGACTCGAGTCTAGAGATAGCCAGCAGATAGGAGAAGTACCTTGTGGTAAGATCAGAGGACCACACCATTGGTGGGACTCTGGATCTGTCTCTTTTGTATTGTGTCCATATTTGTGGACGGAAATATATATTTTTTGGTGGTTTCTCTATCTGGTTGGTTCATTGTCTATTGATGAGTCTGCACACCTATTGTATGCACATAAGTCAAGAAGTTTGTGATTCCACACCCACACCGCACTGTGTGAGCTCCTGGGCATTACTATAAGTCTTCCGCTGCGTGTACCCTCTGTTGGGTACTTTCTAACATGGTATCAGAGCCCAAGTAGGCGGCTCACAGGTGTGGGAGCTTGAAGGCAGGGACCTTGCTGAAGGACGACCCTGATTCAGAAGCTCTAGGGAATCGACTTCCACGACTGGAGGATTGTGCCCTTGCGAGAAGGAGGGTTACTCAGGTTCAGTCAGGTGCATTCAGAGTTCTGGTATACTGAAATTGAGTTTGGTTGACTTTGCTGTGTGGTATAAACAGCAGAGATGTCGACCTCTACAGTCTCTTCAGCCCCTGCTTTCCCTTCCTCCTCCCCCAGTTTTCTCTCTTTCACTATCCCTAATTTTTGAGAGTCTGGGAACCTGGACGGGACTAATTACCCGATCTGGAAAGCGAAGATCCGGAGTCATTTAGTGGCTCGGAAGTTGTGGAAGCTGACCACGGGAGAGGAGTCTCTCATGCCCTGGCAATAATCATAGGGACTATGGCGGACTCCGTTCTTCTGCATATCCAACTGGCCGAGACATCAGTAGAGGTGTGGGCCACCCTGAAGGATGTGTACGAGACAGACAATACCTCCCGGATTGTGCTTCTTCAGCATCAACTCTAGATACGGTACATAGCCATTTGACGAAGGTCAAGGTGGTGCGGGATCAGCTGGCGGCAATTGGTCAGAAGACAGACTCATGCCATCTGGCCTTGATGGTACTGAGAAGACTGCCTCGGAGTTTCAAGAGCTTTGTTACGGCTATGACAGTAGGACAGAGGACCAAACCTCTGACATTTGAGGAGTTGTGTCCATTACTGCTACAGGAGGAAGCTCGAGAGAAGCTCTACAACGAGGATAAAGATGACAAGGCGATGCTGGTGAAGGATTCCGCTGGTAAAGGAAAGGGCAAGCCTAATGGTGGCAAGTCCAATAAAGACGACTCTGACGACGAGGGGACTTCGAAGAGAAAGCACAAGAAGAAGTGTTTCTATTGTGATACGCCCGGACATTTTGCAAAGGGCTGCAGAAAGAAAAAGGCGGATCTGAAAAACAACAAGGAGTCTAACTCAGATTCAGAGGGAAAGGCCAAAGCAAATGTGGTAATCGAAGAGTTGTTCCTGGTGACATCACCGTGTGTTACCGAGGTCAGATATGTTGATCCACAAATCACAGTACGGATGTCTGACATAGAGATGTGGGTCGACAAGGAGTCAAATGCCTTTGTGAAGGTGAAGGACAGCATGGAGCGCTTGGTACCTTCCAGGTGTGTGGCTGTTGACACGACACGAGGGTGGATTCCATGGAAGGCCCTGGGGTCTCATGGTCAGATGGATGCTAGAGTTCAGAAGGGGACAATACAGGATTACACAAGCACTTGGTGGGTGCCTCAATGAGAGTTTGCTTTCAGAGCGAACATTCAGGCAGTACAACAGTTTGGTATGTATTTCATATTCTGCATTTGAGCCTTTATAGCATGCTATGGAGAGACTCTGCTCTTCATTTGTCTCAGGTAATAAGAGATTGGAAGGAATTGGCCTTCTTCGAAGGCAGAAGGGGAAGTATTGGTGCTTCTTCAAATCTTGGACGCACATTGCTAGAAGGTGATGGACAAAGAGTACTGAAGCCAGAAGAGTACCTGCTTGAGAACTCAGCGAGAGTTCATGGTCCAGGTTCTCTGGAAATATTCATTGGTTGCAGACCTTGCCAAAGGAAGGATGGGTTGAAACAGATCCTCAGAGCATGGTGCTTGGAAGACTCCAGGTTGTTCACTCATTATGAGGGGAACGACTGGAAGATCGTGATGGCTAGATTGCTCGAGTTCAGAGGCGGGAACATGACTAAAGGAGGTGGTACCAGTAGGTGCTACCAAAGATGGACCTGTGTACCAGGATGGTGTGCGGAAGCGGAACTGGACCTGGTGGAGCAGGAGCCACTGGATGAAAAGCCAGGAAAAGATTTCGACACCGAAAGGTTCCAGAGGACTACGACCAGGAAGTTACTGGAGCATTTTCGTTGACGTGTTGGCATTGGGCCGAGATGTGTCGGTGAGAGGGGGTGTTGGAAAGGTCACCTCCCCATCTGTAAGCCCCCAAATGAGGAGTGCGTGGGGGAGGGAGATCTAGGGCAGGATGTGCCCAAGAGAGAAGAAAGAGAGGGGGCTGCCATATGGGCAGCACCTCACAGAATTGGAACCTGCAGATGGCATCAGCATGGCAAGGGTAGTGGGCAGGTGAAGGGCCTGCAACAGACCCTAATAATGGCGCAGTACAGGCGGGTCAGGACAGTAGGAAGTACAGGTGTATGGCGCAGGACACGTGGCTGGGAAGAGGACCTGGCAGAGGCGCAGATATGGCAGGATGTGCAGGCCCTGATATGCAGCAGGAAATGTGGCTGTCAGTGGGCAGAAGGCAGGCCTTTTATAGGCTGGATACCTGCCTTGAATGGAGGGCCAAAGGGCCCTGGAAGTTTGGGCCAAAAGCCCTGGGGAGTGTGCCCTTTTAGGGCTGGACCAGCCACAGACTGGTCGGCCAGTCTGTAACAGGCTGGTCGGCCAGCCCCCTTGGGGCCTATAAAAGGAGAGGCCCTGGGCCTCATTTCACATCCAACAGTTCAGCAGAACCAGCAGCAGACAGGAGCAGCCAGAAGGCATTTTCTTGGGCCTCATCTTGGAGGTGAAGGAGAGTAGAAGGTGTGCTGCAGACTGAGCTCTCAAGGGCTGAACCTTGGCTGTCTCTCAGGGCAGCAAGGTGTTGTGATCTAGACGGAAAGTCTACTTATGCTCGAGGTGGAGCACGCGGACTCGAGTCTAGAGATAGCCAGCAGATAGGAGAACTACCTTGTGGTAAGATCAAACGACCACACCATTGGTGGGACTCTGGATCTGTCTCTTTTGTATTGTGTCCATATTTGTGGATGGAAATATATATTTTTTGGTGGTTTCTCTATCTGGTTGGTTCATTGTCTATTGATGAGTCTGCACACCTATTGTATGCACATAAGTCAATAAGTCTGTGATTCCACACCCACACCGCACACTGTGGGGGCTCCTGGGCATTACTATAAGTCTTCCGCTGCGTGTACCCTCTGTTGGGTACTTTCTAACAGTGTGGGTGTGTGGATTTGTATGTGTGAGAGCATATGTTTATACTATGGGTCTACACCCACTATTGGGCGCTGATGACGTCAATGGGGATGTCATAATAGCTAGTCCTTGCTATGTGTGATGGAGTTTATGGTTTTCAACGTTACGAGTGAATATCATGAGATTGAAATTGCACCATGTTGTGTTTTTAGAGGATGAGTTTGGGCATGTTCCTAGATTTATCTAGATATATGTGATCTCTTTTGCAAAGGGTAGTGATAAGAAAATTTGGGACACCATGATACATGCTATAGAGCTGGATATTCAAGGCTATCAGGATGCCAAATTATGCATCTCTTCAGAACAAATGTTCCAGGTCGAGAACGGCTTTATAGTCTTTGGCATAGCTTGCAACAGAGTTATTTAAATAAGTATCATCTTTGAAGAACATGGTAGAGTCTCCCAGATTCAGGGGAAACAGGATGTATCTCATTCTCTACTTATTGTTTGATGTAATTGGAACATCTTCTACATTAAAAAGAATGAGAGGTATATATTTATCAACTCACTTTTGTACATGATTTTATTTATTATGCATCTTAAAGAAGTGAACATTTACTTCATGTTGTTGAAGACCATAAAGCTTCTTTTAATGATTTAATGGTTAAATTTAAAGATATTTTCCATATGATTTGCTTGATGGGAGTTGCATTTCCTTTGAGCAAAATCATATGAGCGAGGTGTTATGAGCGATCAACAATACACTCAAGGAGTATTTAGTAGAGAAACTAACTTAGAAATCCATTCTATCTCTTCATTTTCAATGTGGAGTGTTTAGTAGAACGCAATTTGTTAGCTATTTCTAGCGTGTTTAGTAGAACAAATTTTACAGAATGTCTATTCTATTAAGCAAGCATAATTAGAAAGCATGAAAAACCAAGGCAAAAATAATGACCCAATAATTAAATACCCTTCCATCAAACCATACCTTATTATACCTTCTCTCCATAGAGTTTTCTTATCACTTTTGTGGCTCTCATCAGAGGCTTTATCAATGAGAATTAATGATTATTTCACTAAAAAGTGAAAAATCTACTAAGACTGACTATATGTTATGACTATTTTTATACTCTAAACTCAGAATTTAAGACTCTTAATTATATAATTTATAACTTATAACCTTATAAATGTGCTCAAACGGCCTTTCTCGTTCGATTTGAGTGGCTAAATGACTATATTTAGACATTGGATGTGAAAGTTATGACATTTTTAAAAAATGTTGTCCAAGATAGTTTTACCGACGAAACTACCTTGGAAGGCTTCCTACAAAGGGCTTTCTTTGGAGAAACCCTCCATGAAGAGGGGTGATGAGAGCGTTTCACGATGAAAGTGCTTCCTTCAACTGAGTTTCTTTAGAGAAACCCCCCATGAAAAGGAGTTATGAGAGGTTTTCTTCAAGTATACTCCCCTATCAAATAGGAGTTGTGGGGATTTTTTATGAGAAACCTACTCTACACGTGGGTTTTTTCAAAATCCTTTCCATCCCAATATCCACCATGCCTAACATCATTGTCATTATTAGATGAAGTTGTGCCAAGATCTATGGAGACAATAGACATTCTCGTTTGAATTGGAAATGTGTTTTTTTTGTAATTAACTAAAACATATAGTTTCTCTAAGAAAGAGTTTTTTAGTAACATACCCTAATTTGCCTTTTTTTGAAGTAGAAATATAAAATTTCTCCTTTAGTGCTAGCCTTCATCATGGCTGAGTCTGCCCTTCACCTCCGGAGTGCCGACAGAAACTCAGTACGAAGACTTTGTATAAATTGATGCTCAAGTATGTGTGGGTGTGTGGATTTGTATGTGTGAGAGCATATTTTTATACTATGGTCTACACCCACTGTTGGGCGCTGATGATGTGAGTGGGGATGTCATAGTAGCTAGTCCCTGCTATGCATGATGGAGTTTATGGTTTTCAACCTTGTGAGTGACTATCATGAGATTGAAACTGCACTATGTTGTGTTTTTAGAGGATGAGTTTGGGAATGTTCCTGGATTCATCTAGGTATATAGAAATATGAAATTTTTGTCCACTCGGCTGCTCGGAGGTTTTTGCTCAGAAAAGATGACACCCATTGTTGAATGGATTACCCCCTATGAGAGAAGTAGATCATAAAATAGATATATTTCATTGATCTACTCCTGTCTATAAATCCCCTTATAGACTTAGTCACATGAAAGAACATGAGGTAGAAAGACAGCTAATTGAATATCTTAGAAAAGGCTAAATTCAACCAAATAGCTTACCTTAGTCTTCACTAGTATATTTACTAAAGAAAAAAGATGGTTCTATGCATTGATATAAATTTATAATGCCCATATCTAGTACAAAAAACATCCTCTTCTCTAATTCGTACTTGGTGATATCTTGATCTTAAGTCAATTTTGCTAAAATATGATTAAAGAGCACATCATAAGGATACTTATTTTTTATTGTGATTTTATTTAAAGAAGTGAGGTACTTGGGAAATACTATACCCCAACAAGGGATTTGCATGGATCTTGAAAAGGTAAGGGTCATATTGGAATGGCAATATCCTACAAACCTATAGGAGTTACATATATTCTTAGGTTTCTATGGATTTCATAGGAGATTCATCCAACAGTTCGCTAAAATAGTTGTTTCGATGACGGATAGTACCTCTATATGGGATGAAACCTCAAAGGAAGAGTTTTGAAAAGTCAAAAGTAGCAATAGGTGTCTTAAAGCTAGTGGATTCCAATAAAAGCATTCAGGTGAAATAAACGCCACTAATTTTGTTGTTGGGACGGTACTTTAAAAAAGGCTTGACCAATAGCTTTTGAAAGTAAAAAGTTAGACCGCGCTCAATGGAATTTCTCAAGTTTGAGATCATTTTCGATCAAGAAATTATCAAATGGAACGTGACGTCCTAGAGGATAGAGACGTACCCCTCGTGTCCCACTGTAGGCTCATTTGAGATAGCAGAGGGAGTTGTAGACAGAGAGGGATCAACGTTCTCACAAGCAATAGCAGCAGTAGCAAGAGTTCCAAACACCCTGGGGGAGCCATTCAAAGGAAAGTGGACCAGAGTTGGTAAAAGAAGAAACGAAACAAACAGGCTGCGAAGAATCGCAGAAGGCGTCTTCGACTCAAGATAGAGGCGTGAGTAGAGCGTGAGACAACTTCTAGGCTTAGGGGGAGTAGTCAAGGAGTGCTCCCTCTAATTGCCCTTTGACACCAGAGGAGTAGACGACCTTCGATCTTCCAACAGATCCTGCGGCCCACCCCGCCCGACGTTCCTCGCATTCTAAGATAGGAACCCAAAGCTCTCAGACACCTAGACAGCAGCAAGGCAGATGGCCTTGGAATTAGGACATGTGGCAATCTAGATTTATCAAGGGAAACGGGGGTCTTCACCTCATCCAGGCACCCCTTCGTTCAGATCTTCATTTTGGGTGTCAGGTGATTGTTTTGAACAACAAATGTGGATTTACAGAATCCCACCAAATTTCTTACATTGAATTTGAATTGCACCAACGGTCCTGCACTCCCTCTATCCTTGAAGTGGGTACTTATGCTATAGGTGCTGGTTTGGATGACGACAACATAATCTTGATCGGTTTCATCTCTCGTTATCATTCCTTGCTGGACATAATCAGAAGGGAAAAACACGTAGAGCTGTAAACTGACATGGGCATAGTGCTTTCTAAATGCTTCATAGCTCTGAAACTTGTCTTTTGTTTTTTGTTCCAAAGGATTGGTGGACTTGGCTTACTTCCTTCCCTTTTGAAGATTATTCAACGGGGCTGCAAACTTAGTAGAATCTCTGTTTAAAACTAGAAAATTGCAGAAATTGTTTAACTTGGCGAATTGTTTTTGGAACAAGCCATTTCTTTATGGCTTGTACTTTTTCTTCATCTTTTTAAAGTCCATCAACAGATATAATGTGTTCAAGGTAAAGAAACTTACACTTAAGGGATTCACACTTGGATTTCTTAGGGTACAACTTCTCTTGTCCGAGATATCCAAGACGGTATGGAGATGCCGTTCATACTCCTCTAATGACTTACTAAACATGAGTAATGTCATCAAGAAAACCACCAAAAAGTTTCCCAGATAGGAACAAAAGAGATCAGTCATCATCTAATTAGCTAGGACGAAAGTCATTACTGAAAACTTGTAGTGACCATATCGGTGCCAGTATATATTGAGACCTTTTGGCATTCATCTCTGCTATAGTATCCAGTTTTTTGGGCTCATCTATGTGCACTTGTGAGCGATTGGAGAGAGTTTGATCAATCCCTTGAGAGAGATTCTGCTGGACGGGTTTGTTAGAGCCCTTCTCTAACAGTAATTATGACTGTTATTATAGCAATACTTATATAAATAACAAGTGGTGGATTGGTGCCATATTTGGAAGAATCCATGCCAGAAGGTATAATGATCCAATCTGTATCTATCTTTATGGCTACATCCAAAGTAGGACAGTCCAGTTTGAATCCAAAAAAAAAGAGTGAGAGAGAGTCCATTACTGCTGAAGACCACTGGAGACCTGTCACACTAACATTCAAATCCAATCTATATCTACCTCTATGGCTACGGTCCAAAGTAGGACAGTACAGATTGAATCCAAAAAAGAAGAAGAGAGAGTCCATTACTTCTGAAGACCACTGGAGACCTGTCACATTAACATTCAAATCCTTTAGCTGGCAGTTGCATTGCACATGTTGAGAGCTAGCCAGGAGTGCTCAAGTCTAACCTCTTGGAAGTCACCAAGTTTGGCTTGGCAAGGCAGTGTGGAATAAGCTTCTATGTTTGGTATGCTGGATTTAACGATAGAGCAGTACAGAAAGGGGTGTGGTATATGGGTTTGAGACAGGAAAGTGTCGACTAAGCCTCACGTTGGTACTCAAAACTTGTAAACACATTTGGTTGAAGAATCATTGGATGTGGGAAGCTTATAACCAGCTATGTATGTGAGGTGAGTTTGGTTGAGCAGTCCTATCATTTGAAATTTCTAACACGGCTTATTACTTTTGTCTCATCTGCAGCTTCCCCTGTTTTTTCGTTAGTATAGACATTCACCAACATATTTTGGCTAAACACAAACTAGGTTGGGGTGAGAATTCTAGCTTCTGACAATTCCGAACGATTCTCAGCTAAAAGAGGTTCCCGAGGTTTAGAAGAGGAAAATACTGCTTGACACAGAAGAGCTAAAAGAGGTTTAGAAAGAGGTTCCCGAGGTTTAGAAGAGGTTCCAGGTGTTGAGATATCAAGCTCCACCCGTGATATGCCAGGGTGACCGTTGTGCATTTATGTCACCGACTTGTTAGCTGCGGATGTGGTTAGTACACCGCCCATGAATAATAGCTGGATGGCAGCTATCTTTATGTACTCTAGTTAGTGGCTCAGTTAGTATACCACCTAGGTTAGCTGATTTTGGTTTGAGACCCACATATAGGGTTCATCTATTCCTTTTGTACTTAGAGAGTTTTTTTGGCTTTCACAACTGAGAAGAGGAAAACTGTTTTCAACGTCCACCTTCGTGTGTATTCCCCCAGTGTATGTGAGAAAGCTGCAAGTGAGACTCCTTACTTCTCTCCCACTCTCTTCACATGGTATCAGAGCTCGGTTTGTGGTAAGGAGCTCAAGAAAGCAAACCAAGTTCGAGGTGTCTTGGTAAGAGGATCAGTATTGCTTTCCTTTTTCAAGTTTGGGAACAAATCTCTATAGGTAGCATAGCCGAAAAGTGCAAGAGTGCATTGTCTCAGATTGTACACCCTTCGTGGTGTGGCAAGAGGGTAGTATATGCTATGGGATAGGGCAAAGCCCTTGGTAACATTATTTTTTTGAATCGAGGCCATTTTGGGGCCGTTTTGGTGGTGGAACTTTAGAAAATACTGCTTGACACAGAAGAGCTAAAAGAGCAGCTGTATATTATTAGATTGTTGTAATATTATAGTAGCACATGCCTACAGTCATTTTGGCTGTTAACCTGAATTAATCTGTGTGAGAATGCATCTGGAAATTCTGATCAGCTTTGTTAATTTAGACCACGTCTGCAAGGGCCCCGTGTTTGTGAGCATTGGACATTCAAAGAGCTATGTCAAGTGGCTGATCGGCCATATGCATGCCACTGTGCCATGCAACTTTAGTAATTAGGTCTTATTTCCAGTGGTTGATGTTATTGTGGTTTTGAAATGTTATTGTGGTTTGAACTGGGCTTGGAAGAATGTTGACCTGTCTTGAATATTGTTCAGCCTGGTCCTGCTTTCTAACAAATGTATCTTGATCTGTTGACAGGTATAATCTGTTGAGGGGCTCTCTCCAAGCTCCTGGAGTGGGCTGGATGATGTACAATTTTTTGGTGAGCAGTCCCCAAAACATCCAAAAGCAATACCTTTCTCATGTCTATGCAGATCCTAATAATGTAAGCCCATCTTTAGTGGAAAGTAGACTTGCTTTGACAAAACGCGAAGGTGCAAGATATGCTCCTGCAGCATTCTTGACAGGATTGCTTGATCCTGTCCAAACAAGAGAAGAATTTTTATCTCTTTTTGCAGAGCTGGAAGGAAAAGTGCCCGTGCTTGTCATATCAGCTGACAAATGTCCAAAACGGTCAAAGGCAGAGATGGAAGCTTTGAATGGGGCCAACGGTGTGTCCCAATATGTGGAAGTATTTGGTGCCCTTCTTCCACAAGAGGAATATCCTGATGTTGTTTCTGATGAGCTGCACACATTCCTCTCTAATCTGGTGTGACTCTAGGGGCATTCTTTCCCGAAGTGTATAGACAATACTGGTGATTGCTTCAAAAAAAAAAAGGCCAGCATTACAGCACCTCAAATCCTGCAGTCAGAAAAGTAAAATCTGAATAACGTTCTGCAACTTCCTTGGGCAAAGCTTGTTATATGCCATGTAATAATAATGGGATGACTGTCAAGGAGATTAAACAGCTCTAAGCCCCTTTGCCAGTGTTTTTGGTGTCTCCTTTTCTTATGCCCATCACATGTTTTTCTCCTTTTACTTCTTTACATGCATCTAGGCCCTGTCCAGTGTCATCCTTCAAGTATTTTTATCAAAGCGTGTGCTCAACTCTTTCAGTTTTGTATGCAACATCAAGAATTAGTGTACTTTATGTTAGTCGGGGACTCTAGTTTGGAAAAAGTCTTTTTAGATTCCTACTATGACTGAGCAAAGCGTCCTTTCTGTTACCATAAGGCATGCTGCTTTTGCATGTGGGAAGTATTAGAAGCAAATGTTTCATGATAATTTTACATTGATGAGAAATTGTCGATTATTTTTTTCCTTTGGAGCCTAATATGGGAGAATTGATGTGATGCTTATGGATTGGTTCGACATTGTAATTTGCCATGCTGAAGAATTGCAAAGCTGGACTTACTGGTAGGTGCACCTTGCGAGAGCCACAAGCTTTGGATGCCATTGATTTTCTTGAATTTGCTATCTTGGCTGTTAAAAATTGGACTTGGAAGTTCTTTTATCCATATCGGTTGTGCCTTGAAAGGAAGTGCTTATATTTGTAGAAAAACATCCTTTCGGTTTCAACCTTGTGCTTAATAACTACTAGCAAACCTCCAATAATATTTTCAACTTGTTCCTATTCATATTTCTTTTGGTGAGGATAGGCTTGTGAATTAAATTTTCAATCAGATGCACAACATTCAATATTGCAAATTCAAAATGAATACTAGGAAATGGTTGTTGGAGGGAGGTACAATTGCCTAGTAATGTAGGAGGGGCTCATGTAAATCATCTAGTAATTTAGGAGGGGCTCATGTAAATCATCCAATCAAGTTATGAGTTTAAACAACAATACATGAAACATTACATCCACCTTACAACCCTATGATAATTCCAATGTATGTCCAACTCTGCATATTTTTTTTAGAATTTAACCATGTGAAGAAATCCCAAGTAACTCCTTGAATTCTCTAAAAGTTCAATTTTCTTTCTACTTGATTCTATCAATGACTTGGAAAATGTTTTTTCACCTAGATTACATAATCTACATCACTAGGTACTTTAAGAATCTCGACCACTGTAGATTTGCTATTCTAAATCTCGTGGATGGATGCTTTCCAAAAACTAATTGTTCAATGTTCTTTGTCTTGATGAAAACATATGCTCTCAACTATCCTAAAGTGGTTGGTTGACACTCTATATACCCATTTATCTCAAGATGATCCCTACTATTTATTCCCCATTTGTCTTGATGAAAACATATGTTCTCGACATCCTCAAGTGTTTGGTTGACACTCTATATAATCATTTGTCTCAAGACGATCCCCACCCAACTCAATCCTAAGTCAATCAAATTAGATGCTTCCTCTACAATGGCTTAAGCTTTTGCACTAGTATGGCATAATTGCACCTTTCACAATACTATAGTTATAGAAATATAATCTATGATTGAATGCATTCTTTAAATTGAATTCGTAGCTCACATTTTCATTTGTTCCATGATTGAAATACTATTTGTGACATTTAAAAGGCAAAAGCTCAATCCAAATGAAACATGCAACGTGTAATACCTTTGAAGATTATTTTGCTTATTAGGTTTATCCTTGGCAACGTTCGATCCATTTTCTCATGATGAAAGTATGAAAACAGTATGTAATAAGTCGAAAGGACCTTCAACCATTCTTAATATTGAATTTATACATATTGCAACAAGAATTAATAAGTTTAGTCTCATGTTCAATCTAACTATTTTGCAAAAATCCTTCTGCCCTACAGACACTTCTCCCCTTCACATATGGAGAACTAGGCTCGCACTACATGCTGAAGAAAAAACAAATCACAAAGCAAAGGCTCACTTACAATCCACCGAAATGCGGGACTATATCGGCCTCTCCGCTTGAATCAGTGAGTACGTATGTGGTGACAACTTTAGAGAAAGAACAGTCACAGGATACAAGCCCAGCAAAACAACGATGACTGGTGATAAGGCCCTGCAGGATCTGAGAGAAGTCAAGGGTTCCTCGTATTAATTAGGCTATTTTGGAGCTATGAAAGCCGAAACCACGAAAAGACTGCTCCGGGAGTCAGTGGACTGCTGCAAGTGTTGGGTTGTTTTCTTGATCAATTGAGTCGGCCGCATCTTCAACTGCAAAGCAAGATTAGCCGACAGTTGTGAGTGCGCAGTCTACAAATTTCAAGTTTTAGGATGGATCGTGGAATATAGCTTAGAAACCTTACTGGCTGAGTGAGCTTTCGGCTTAGGCGAAGCGTATGAACGATCGTGAAGAGCAATGGGAACTTCATCTACGTATATGAACAATCAAGCGAAGTTTTAGTGAGTACTCCACAAAACATCAGAAGATCACAGCGGCATTCTATGTTTTCTATTGCAATTCAACAATATGTAAGCACTCTGTACCTGGACGGTTGATGTCCTTTCTAGTCAGCACGCGGAGCTTTGCCATGTGATCATGAGGGACAAGAATCGTTCTGTCGCTGCATCCAGAATTGGCCCTCGTTAAAAAAAGCTAAGACACACCAACAACCAAGGTATAGCACAATTTTTGGCCCTGCCAAGGCATAGCAAGTTGATTTTTTCTTTCCATGTTTTGAGTTTGTATTTGGTCAGCTTGACATTCTCGAGTTGTTTTAAATGACTTCAAATGTTAGCTTCTTACTGTCCATCTACTATTCATTAAAAAGGGGTCCATAGACCTTGTTTGACAGACAGACGAGTGCAGGAGTACTGAAGTTGAATGAAAAATAGAGCATCCTAAACAACTTTACCTGTTCGTGTTGGTCGGAGGAGCATCGTCACCCATGCAGGACAATTCCTCCAACTCGGATATCAAGGTAGCATCCAAGTCCAGATTGAAAAAATCATCGAAGAAAATTCCATCGGGCAATACGGACAGATCTGTCAGCTGAAGATCCTGCAACATGGAGGAGTCTGGCAGAGAATGCGCATCTGTTTTGGATTCCGCCGAAGAAGGGAGATCTACCAGCTTGGATGGACACAGGCTATTGTCCCCAGAAGATTGAGGAACCGCAGCCGAGCAGTCTGTTAAAGGGCATTTGCTCTGAGATTGCGCCTCTGATATTTCGACATGAGAACGATGATCAATCACTACATCGGTAGACGAGCACGAAGTATTCTCTTGTGAAGCCTTAAGACCTGTGGCAGAGAAATCCAGCAATCGGCACTTGCTTCCGGCTTTCTTTTCCACGGGCTTGGGCCTCGGTGACTGCGTGGACATGGGGGGAGTGCAAGTCTGAATTTTCTGAGCAGAGCGTTTTCTACCATAGGCAGTTGCAGAGGAAGGGTGGGCTCTGGAAACTGTGTGATCAGTTCTGAGCTTCATAGAGGGATCCTGTGACTGAAGAGAGTTGATGCTGTTTGGTTTCGACCCTCCGGAGGCCTCTGCGGTGGCCGCGGAGGCAGGCCCAATTCTACCAGAGCATGAAAATTTGGAAGAAGAGGATGGAGGTGGAGTGCAAGGATCATGAGTCTTGTTTCCATTGCCGCGAAGAGAAGTTGCAGCAGCACGCGTTGGAGAGACTAAGCGATAGGCTGGTGCTGGGGGAGATGCCTGGGGAGAGACCGATGGGAGGTGCTGCTGCTGGGCAGTCGAGGCGACTCCTGGAGGAGTGGTGGGCTTCATGACGTGGGGATGGCGACTTGCTGGCTGATTGGAAGGCGTGCTGCCGAGAGGAAAGCTTTCTGCGAGCAAGAAAGAAGATCAGTTACAAGCAAGCTGGTACAAATCCGAAGTCGGACAAGGAGGAGGCAAGCACAGACCTGGAGAGGAAGACGAGATGGAGGAACAACGGCGGGGCTTCTTGGTTGGATCGGGGGAGATGACGCGGGGGGGAAGGTCGGGGCCGGGGGGAAGCTTGTTGCTGGGAG
Organism: Dipteris shenzhenensis; assembly: GCF_047967505.1. Classification (NCBI taxonomy): domain Eukaryota; kingdom Viridiplantae; phylum Streptophyta; class Polypodiopsida; order Gleicheniales; family Dipteridaceae; genus Dipteris; species Dipteris shenzhenensis. The sequence goes on along the minus strand of NC_141601.1, from coordinate 4,784,062 downwards.
AATGTTGCTGGTTCTTGCGTTTGTGGGAGGGCTTGGAAGGAGGAATTAGAGGAGGTTGGAAGGTGGAGGAGGGAGGGTCGGATGGAGCAGCAGCAAGGGCAGCAACTGCTGCGAAGAGAAGCATGAGCGATGAATGCGAAGGGATGGGAATTAGAGAAGAGGGGAGGGAAGGTTACCTTGTTGAGGAGGTGGAGAATCGCCATAGCTACTGCCGGACTGATAGAAGATGGCCAAGAGGTCTTGCAAGCCCTGGAAGAGATGATGCAGGCGAGTCTTGTCGTTGGCAACCTGCATTTGCTCCTCCTTGAGCACTACATACTCGTTGAGCACCGCGATCAGGCTCCGAGCTCCCTTGGGCTGCACCTGCTCACAAACAACAACAACAATCAATCAATCAAAGCCGAGGCCTCCTTCCTTCTCCTCCTCCCTTGTAATCCATCTCCCACTGCTTACCGTCTTCATTGGCAGCAGCATTCCAGCAGCTTCGCTGCGGAACTCCTCCAACGTTCGCGCGAATTGGTTGTCCCTGAGGTAGCACTCCACCATGAAGGCAACCTGAGTATCTGTGACGGTGCCAGATCCCACCATGGGCATGCTGCTCTGGGCAGGCATGGCAGCTACAAGAACGTATGAACCTCTAGAGCTTAATTACGGTTGAGAGGTCGAGCTTCCATGAACAACGACGACCAACATCCTACTTCTACTCTGCAATTTGTGCTTGTGGTGTAGTTGGATTTTTGAACCCCGAATTGGAGGGAAATGCGACATTTCGGTTTTGTGGCCATGGAGGGAACCCACCCCACACTTTAACGCCTTGGAGGGAACCATTTTTTCGTTGCGGAGGGAAACCCAAATTTTTCATTGCAAGGGAGCCGTTTATTGACATTCGTTCGCCTTCCAATGTATCTCCCTTCCTTTCAAGAATTGCACCCTTCCAATTATCTTAGCTTACCCCACTTTACCTACACGAGTAGCATGACCAAGTCTCAAGGGGGGATCCTAAATTTTTTTGAATTTCAAGAAATATGAAGACCCTAGAAGATATGATTACACAACTACATGGTACCCCTCTCCTTCCTTGAAGGTCTATAAATCGTGTGTTCTCTTCTCAAAAACGGTATGTGCTCGGTGTGTGTGTGTGTGTGTGCAGACACACACACACACAAAGGGACAACCATATGGTTGCTAGGCACAATGGTTGCAAAAGAGAGGAAGGGATGGAAACAAGAGCAGGTGCAAAAGCAAATGCATAAGTTACAACATACACATGTATAAATAGATAAGGTTGGGAGGGGATTTTGCAAAGGAGTTCCCATGTAGTTTAGTAGAAGCTTGCAATGAAGACTCCATTAAAAGTGTAAAAAACATTATTCAATACAACCATTTTGTCTCTTTGGTTCAAACTTGAGACATCCAATCTTTTACATTCCATTTTAGGCATTGCACGCCCCAAGTTGCGAGGAGAAGTGCCACATTACGTGTTGGGCAAGGCACACCCCCAAGGTTGCAATGAGGGAGCACCACATGGCTCGACACTCTAGAGATATAAAAGAATAAGTTGCCATATTGCTCCTCACCTCAGAGCTAATCGAAACCACCGGGCTAGAACGATTGTACAAAATCTTTCCCTTGGTGTGAAGCATTATGATAATGGTTTTTTTTTAATGCAAATGTAAGCCCACATTCAAAAACGAAAAATAGTTAGGGCTCTCTATTCCAGTGCATTGAAGACGCATATGAAGAATCATCACCTCCTATGATGAAGCAATGAAGCCATAAAAATGCTTAATTCTATATTCCAAAAGCAAAAGTGTGTCCTCAATATTTTGACTATCCAAAGAATCATTGCTTCACATTAAAAATAGTTTGTCTATTCAATATTTTAGAAATAGGCTTCTTTTACTTCAAAATCTTGCAATAGCAAAGTAGATCTACTACATGTGAGCATAACAATTGACTTGGGATCTTTGCCCCATTACTTAAATAAAAGACAACAAAGTAAATTTTATACCGCCTCCAGCATAGCTCATTGGTGAGCTATGTCAAACAGGTGCCAAAACATAAAAGAAAAATGATTTTTAGAGACCCCCTCCAACATCGCTAGTCGGCTAGCTGTCAGAGGGGTGCAAGAAATAAAGGAGAGATGATTTTTGGAGACACCCTCCAAGATAACTCGCCAACAAGCTATGCTGGAGGGGGTATAAAACTCTCTCTCTCTCTCTCTCTCTCTCTCTCTCTCTCTCTCTCTCTCTGTATTGCTCAGGTCCCATAGGCCGGTTTTGGTCTTCAGAGGACGATAATATATTCTTCTTCTTCTTCTTCTTCTCTCTCTCTCTCTCTCTGTACACACACACACACACACACACACACACACACACACACACACACACACACAGAGTTTTTTAAAACCCCCTTTAGCCTAGCTAGCCAGCCAGCTATGTAGGAGGGATACCAAAAACTAAAAGAGAGAGACAATGGGAAAGAGAGGAGACATAGCATGGAGAAAGAAAGTCAAAAACGTAGAGAGTACTGTAATATATATATATATATATGTATGTATATGTATATGTATATGTATATGTATATGTATATATCTATATATATATATATATATATATATGTATGTATATATACAGATATATATATATATATACACACATATATATACATATATACATACATACATACATACATACATACATACATATATATATGTATGTATGTATGTATGTATGTATGTATGTATGTATGTATGTATATATGTATATATATGTGTGTATATATATATATATATCTGTATATATACATATATATATATATATATATATATAGATATATACATATACATATACATATACATATACATACATATATATATATATAGATATATACATATACATATACATATACATATACATACATATATATATATATATATTACAGTACTCTCTACGTTTTTGACTTTCTTTCTCCATGCTATGTCTCCTCTCTTTCCCATTGTCTCTCTCTTTTTCTTTCTCTCTCTTTTAGTTTTTGGTATCCCTCCTACATAGCTGGCTGGCTAGCTAGGCTAAAGGGGGTTTTAAAAAACTCTGAATATGCAAAATCTCTTCTCTTTGACTCTAGAACTTCATTGAAAACGCAACTATTGGCATCCACAAGCTCATGCTCTTGACAATGAATTTCCATTGCTTCTACTCATCATAATGTGAGACAAACTATAACAAGAGCTTTACTTGAGATGATTAGTGACTATGAAATGAGCACCAGCGATCCGATGAGAGCATGTAGTTCACAATGAATTATTTGGGTACCATGTGAAACATGGGAGGCCGGTTGATGTGTGGTAGGAGTCAATCTGAGAGTAATATTGTAGAGAGTTCTTTGTAGATTCTTCTCCAAAGCATCATCCAAAGCTGCAATGACCAACCAGGCTGTCAGATTGAACTTCTGTTACTTCGCCAAGGGAGGTGACTCAATGCTCGAAAGGAGAGCCAGGCTTTGTCTTAGCACCCCGATAGCCTACAGATCTCAAAGCTTAAGCACGAAAGGCCCAATGCTTACACCTCCAAGAACTTATAGTAGGCCTACTTCTTGACCACATCACAAATTACAAGTCTCATTCCTAGATGTCTCACAAAGGGCTACCAAGAGTCCCACCCATATTGTCAAATCCAAAAATCAACACCTCCATATGACATAGCTCGCCGACGAGCTATGCGATGAGGGGATAAAAAATATTAGCCTTAAAAATTCCAATATCCCTCCACACATAGCTCATCGGCGAGCTATGCCAGGGGATAGAAAATATTAGACTTTCAGAATCCAATACACCCTTCGCATATAGCTCGCCGATGAGCTATGCCAGGAGGGGTGGAAAAATTATTTGGTATGCTAGAATGGAGGGATCAAAGAATAGCTCTTATAGATTCTACTAGCACAGAATCAACAATTTGGTGACTTGTAAGTAGAAGTTGGTGATTCGGCGACCATGTACTCACAAGCAACTTTGAGGGAGGGAGCTTGGATGTAGATATGGAATGAGAGGTAGTTTGTCATTCGGGTAGAGAGGTAGGGAGCTTGGAAGACATACAGAGACATAGTTTGGCATTCAAGCAGAGAGGGAGGGAGGGAGCTTAACAATGTAGAGAAACATAGAGAGGGAACTTGACAGCGAGGTAGGGAGTGGAAACATAGAGAGGAAACATGGAAGTAGAGAGACAGTTAGGAGAGAAATGAGGAAACATGGAAAAAATTATTGAGTAAATGATAGGAAGTGGAGTGGAGCACAAGCTTCAAAGAGATACATAGATAGCAGCAACGCAATTGCAACTCTGATTGTAATGTTTGGTGCATGTAGCAATCAAAGCATTTGGCAAGGTGGTTGCTTCCATCAATAACCCCATAACATAGGTTGTATTGCTCAAAACAAGGAAATCAAAACCCCAAACTTCATCTCCATGGCACACTTGAAGAGGATTAGATGTGCAAAATCTAGCACTCGAATTGAACTCTCCTAAGGAAATGAACCAAAACTCGATACAATTGCAGTTGATTTCTTGTTAAGGAGCTATAAGAAGGCATAAAACTAGAGTAGTGTTGTCTTCTCTCGATCCATGCATGTGTTGGTTTAGCCTGTGCTTTGGATTCAGTGATACTCCTTGAATGAAAAATGCATCTTGCTTATCTTGACTCATGAGTGCATTATGCCAAAGCATCTCTAAGTAACTCCCAAATCCTCTTCAATCTCCTTGAGGCCCTTGCCATGCCTCTCTCATTGTATTTCTAGCCTAAGCACAAGCTCCAAACTAGTCAATCACATCAATTAATATAGTACATGTGTATTGCTACTTACCACAATTCTACATAGCTATGGAAAATTGGTTCATATCCTGTGCTTTCGATTCAGTGATACTCCTTGAATATAAAATACATCTTGCTTATCTTGACTCATGAGTGCATTATGCCAAAGCGTCTCTAAGTGACTCCCAAATCCTCTTCAATCTCCTTGAGGCCCTTGCCATGCCTCTCGATGTATTTGTAGCCTAAGTAGAAGCCTCCAAACTAGTCAATCACATCAATTAATACAATACATGTGTATTGCTGCTTACCACAATTCTACATAGCTATGGAAAATTGGTTCATATCATGGTTTTTGCTCCCTCGTTTCATGGAAATGTGGAAACGAATAGTGCTTAAAGAAAAGAAATGATAGGGAGTGGGGTGGAGAGTAATGGAGATGGCACACGCACACACACACACACACACACACACACACAGAGGGAGAGTGAGAAGAGAGAGAAAGAAGCAAAAAGAGAAGCAAGAAGAGAAGCATAGAATAGGGAGAGAAGCGAGAGAGAGGAAGAGTGAAAGGAAAAGAGAGAGAAAATAAAAGAGAGCTGCTAGAGAAAAAGAGAGGAAGAGAGGTGAGAAAGAGAGAGGAAAAGAGAGAGAGGAAGAGAGAGAGAAGAAGAGAGAGGAAGAGATATAGTGGGGGGAAAATAGCCATTGAGAAATGGGAAAGTGAAAATCGACCTAGATAAAATTTGGATTAGGGTTTTTTTAATTAAGAGAGAGTGGGTTTAGGGATTTTTCATTTTGCAGGCTTCATTGCAACTTCTCTTTTTCACACTCCTTTTTGTTAACGTGTTCACGCTCCTTTCTAGAAACAAAAAGAGCACATTTGCCACATTGGTTGAGTCAGCTTGTAGTACATGACGCTCTATTTCCATATTGACGGAGCAAGAGTAAGCGTAGATGCTTTGTCAAAGAAAACCCATGCGTCCTTCGTTGGGCTGGCTTGGCAAAGGTCTCCACAAAATATGACATCAACCCCGCCAAACACTTGTGTGTGATTGTGTTTAATCTCGCGCATCGCATGTCGCATGCCACAAATGTGTTAAGTCCAACCAAAGATATTCCGTCGATCACATTTAGTTTGACCTCCTTGAATGCTTCCGATAGGGTTTGTAGCATCTCTATTGAGAGTCCTTTGTACATGCTTGCCAAGAGGGGTAGACACAATGTAGTGTATTATTGTGCCGCCTATGTTTAATGTTGCCTTGCCAGTCTACGCGAGTAGCAACACTCTTGGCACGGTTATGTTGGTTGTGTTGTCATGCGAGTAATGCCGTAGCAAGCCTTATACAAGCAATAGTAGTGTAAATGTTTTGCCAGTGCCAGCATTACCTGATAAAAACAAGTGCAGGGGAAAATGTTTTTGTAATCGTTTTCACAACAGGATATCATCAAAAAGTAGTCACTGTTGACCGTTAAGTTTTCACAATTGTTTGTGATATTCTTGGTTTGGCATGACAGAATAAGTGAAGTGAGAAGCGTGGCTAGATGAAATTTTTTTGCTTGAAGCTCCTAGTTCGTGTTGAAGATCGAAGCCGTTGGTTATTGTTGAGGCAGTACTTTGAGCTGGCAAGGAAGTGGAACCATCTGTTGATGTGTGGAGATGCGGTGCAGGTGTACACTATTTTGTAAATTTGGCTTTGTTTTCTTCGATTTTTGGCGTTTATTGCATACATGTCATGCCATGTGGGGACTTCTTCTTGCAAAGAGTTGTCATGTTTATTGAAAGGCAAGTAAAGCAAGCATAGCTTGCGATAATGGTTCTCAGGATCCTTTACTTTGTTGTAATTGTTAAACCGAATTATCTTCAGACGTTTGTGTTTTTTTGTTTGCTATCCTCGTAAGGAGTTCCCGCTTGCGTACTCTGCCAAGCACATGGTGAAAAGTGTGGAGTTTTGGTTCAAGTATTTTGTGATGATGTCAGGCGAAAAGACATCAGTTCTATTAGGCTCCATTTTTTTGAGCTCTGTCATCTTTTTTGCAAAAGCGTTCGATAGTGTCGATGTAGCAAAACTCTCTCGTTGAGCTTGTTAAAGGCAATGACAATGACAAATATACTGCTTGCTGTGCACTGATGTGTTGAGTGTTCAATATCGCATTGCCGACTCTACGCACATTCATTTGCCGAAGAATTTGTCTGAAGACATTGACCGAATGCTTGTTTCGTAGCTTGTGCGATGGTTTTGTCAATCTTTGTCATGTACGAGGTGCAATATGTAGCTACTCCATGGGCATTAAGGATGAATTGTATGTCTATATTTGCTCCCCATAGATTGGATAAGGTTGGATTAAAGTTGTTAGTGGAAATATCTTTTGGATGCCTTTTCAAGAAGAGTGTGGGTTGTGTCACATTAGAGGACAAGGAAAGCAAGTAGTCTTGCTCTGAGAGTTCTACTTTTGAGAGAAATGTGTCAAAGTCTTGCAAGTGGACGCATTCACCTTCAAGGGCTTCACGGATCTTCTTGTAATTTTGTTTACATAAAGTATTAATGTTTGCATCGTTGATGGGCTCCAAATTTTTGTTTGCCTCATAGGAGGTCTAGAGAAATGGAACCGACACACTTTGCATGACTTCCTGCATGTAGCTCTGTGTGCTACTGAATGTCCTTATGATCATTTGAGAAGAGAGAGATGTCCATGGTAATGTATTCATCGATGAATCTCTCAAGTGTCTCATTGCTTGTTGCATCATATATGGGGGCCTTTTCAACCCAAAGTAGACCATGATCATGTTGGCTTCCTCTATTTTGAAATTCTATGACAAAGAAGAAATCGATAATCTTACCGAGGATTGAGGGGTCGCTTTTTAGAAACCGTTTCAATGCTTGAAATTTGTGCACATAATACCTTACTGTTGTGATAGGGTCGTTTTGAACGAGGTCACGTACATTACTGCTATTTTGCTCGACAACGCCCATATCGCTCGACAATAGTTTATGCAAGCATGAGGAGAGGTGTCCATGCTTTCTTAGCGGATGACAGTGTCAAAAAAAGCATGGAGGGCCCAATTGACGCAGCATTGCAAAAAGTTTTTTTTGGAGTTTTTGTTTGTAGTCAACTGATGTTCGCATGCACATGAAGTCATGGAACCCTATGTGGGATTACAACAAGCATTCCATGTTCGTGTCCTTTGTAACATCTTTCGCGAGAATTGTGTGCCGTTGCAGTTTTCCCTTTCTCATTCGAACCCATGTCAATGACAAGACTTGGCATGCAAGTATTTTCATGGTTTTGAAAAAAAGTTTTCCTATTGAATAAGCAAATCGATGGCCCTTGTTCACAAGCTCCCAATGCGCTATGTCCTGGTAAGATACACGTTTTGGAATGTTGTAGTTTCATTGATGGCCAAAAAAAGATTTTAGGGAAAGAAAGTTCTTCACAGTGCGTGTCTCTAAAAATACTCAACGGCGGGAAACCTTCACTTAGTACAATAGAGAGTGCTTTGTCCTCGAACTAGATAACTTGTTGTGTTGTGTAGATACCGTGCACAAGTGTATTCATTCCAATAGCTTCATGATCTTCCTCCGTGTCAATGTCAAGTGCGAGCTATTGTAAATTGTTTGCTTTATTGAGGGTTTCTATGTGTCTCTCCCATAAAGGATTGAGGACTACACTTGCTGAGTTATATAATGGTGTTTGCAACCGTTCTGTAGTGCCTTCAATGTGAAAGTTGGCCGCACAAGCCTGCTCATGAAGTTGTGAGTATATAAAAGCTTGTATTTTAGTGCAACCATAAATGTTGCACTACTGTCAAGAGAACGAGGAAGAACACGTTGTCCCATGTCAACGTCTGCTGAAGACATTCATAACCACGCCATGAAGTCTATTCTGTCCATCGAATGTGAGCTTGCAAATTTGTGCGAATGGTATGCGGATTGCAATGAGTCATTCCTCTATGTTGTTGAGAGCGCTTGTGTACTTTTTTTGGGGAGGGAGGACCATGTTATGTAGGTAAAACTTTGGCAAACAGCCTTTGCATATTTGCCCTTCACATAGTGCACAAATGAGTTGTTCATCACATTCGAAGTTGGGGGCCTCTTGTGCATGCAAATCCAAGAACTCCCTAGTGATAGATGGCACAGCTAGGAGTTTTGATCTAAAGGAGAGGGACCCACAATAGGTGCATGGGTATGAAGGGGTGTCCTCGATGCTTTCAAGATATTTTGAAATTGGCTGGCTAATATTCTCATCGTGATAATGTTTCCTTGACTTCAGACTCGTGTGTGTTAAAATAGCTAATGTCTTGCAAGTAGACATACGTGTGCGGTATATCTTCTTGGCTACATTTGCGACGACAGTAATGTTATGTCTTGGATACTAGATGACATATTGTGTGGCAATGTGTTTAGCAACTGCATCAGGATCTTGCGCCATGCAGGTTGCAAGGGCTGCCTCTTGGGACAATGTCCATACAACATATCTCCGCTTCTTTTGTTTTAGAAGAAGGGGAACAATTACTGTATGTGTTGTGAGTTCATTTAGTAGCAAGAAATGTGTTTGCGATGTTGGCATGCACTTTCATTACTGTGTCTACCCCATTGTTTCCCATTGGGAGCACTTCGAAAGAGCCATCTAGAACTGTGCTAGCCGAACCAAACAATAATGGATCAAAGAGCGTGAATTTGAGATGTTTTGCAAGGTTTGAAGAAGAAGATCGAGAGTGGTTGTAGTTGTGCACAAGCGATATGCATCAGAAAAAATGTTTGCCCAAGATGAAGACAATCTGCACCTACAAAAAGTTTTTCAAACAAAATCTCCACCAAATTGTCATATGCAAGTGTTGGAAAATGTTCAAGTAAGCATCTGAGCAAGTTCTTGTTTTGTGAGAATTTTTGTTTGAATGTGTTGAGCTTGTCTAAGTCAAAGTCCTTCAATGCATTGCTAATGTTCATTTCTTCTTAGGATGCGCAACTCATCTAAGCGAATTCGCGAAAGATTGAATAAATTCTATAAAAATACACGAGAGCAGCCAAATTTCTGCAAAAACTGTCAGATTAATGAAACAAAGCAGTACATGAAGAAGATAGGTTCACACGTTTTTATCAAATGCAACCAGATGATTGAAGCTGCTGATGGTAAAAATCCCAGTAGGACGCATGCTTGAGAGCAAAGATCTAGTGGCTAGAACACTATCTGCACACAAGTCAAGAAAAGGCGTTTCGAGGTGCAACAAATTGTCGACTTGTGTCCCTCGGATCTAGATGGAGATGTCTAACCCCTCACAAGGAATGACGCATCCTTTTAGCAAAGGAACTTTCACCGCATGATGGAGCAGCTTACAAGTGTAACAAAAAGGGTTGTAAGGGTTGCGATAAACTCGCATGCCACCACAGATCGCACAAATGTACTCGACAAGCTATGCATTCAAGTTTGTGAACTGCAACACACCGAACACCTAGATAACCAAGAGAGAAGATAAAAATTAGTGTAATCCCATTAAGGTTTTAAATCTAGTCCATGCCAAGGTTAGAGACTTGGCACATGAAAGCATCTTCTAGCTCTTGCCGACAATCACCATCTGAGACGTTTGCCAAAATGGTGAAATCATAGAAACTCAAGGAGTTTTTTGCCGCCATGTATGAACAGTCGAGCATTGTGTACATAACGAGCCCTTCATCGTTGTACTCTTGGACTAATTGAGTCAAAACTGGCTTTCGCTCACCAACGAATGAGAGATGCAAGCAAGCATCATCAATGCACGTATTGTTTTTTAATTGACAATTAGAATTTAAAGAGAGCTAAAAATAGAGCCTTACAATACCAGGGCCTTCATTACACGGCCCATTTGCGATGACCAATTGGTTAGTGCTACCATCAAGATCGACCTTGATGACTACAAAGCTTATGGTAGCAATAGTTGTTGAAATAGAACCCTTCTTTGCAACAAACAACTCAATTGCTTTGGGCACAAATTTGGCTATGAAGTGCTCGTTAATGAAGTGAATCACTCCTTCAAATGGTCCTACTTTCAGAATCATAGTTGTTGCATCTAGATGCAAAGAAACATCAAAACTTCTACCCTCGCCTGAGGCCCTTTTCCTAGCAACAGCACCTTCTATGTAATAGTAGGACTCAAGCAGCAGTGTGTCTTTGTATTGATTGACAAAAGTGGGGGGTACGACCAAGGTTATGGTTTGGCAATTGTGGCAGCCCCTGAAATCCACTAACAATCTTGTTACATACTTTGCATTTTTGGCCTTGGAAGTACCATATTTCATGAGCAATTTTCCTTCGAAAGCAAACCTATATGGTATCACATCTGTGATCAACTCAATATCTAGTAAAGGCAAACCATTTCCCTTTCCTACAAATGGACCTTCAATTGGAACTAAACGGTTGAGTTGGTTGCGATCTGAATTTGCTATTCCTTCGCCCAATTCCTTTTTCACAAGAGGATTGTTATCATGGTTTGTTTCTTTGTTCCCATGCGAGGATGCCTACTTGTTGTACAAAAGTGCAACACATTTACTTGTGTCAAACCAAGTAGTATCTAGCTTCCACATTATCACAATTTTAACACATTTATTTCACTTGGAATTTATTTACATTATTGATTTTAAGGTAGGTAGCCTATGGGGAATTTTGGGTTTCTTGGCCTCTCGTCGAGCCACGTGTCCTAATATAAGACTTGGATTTAATTTTGATCTAAAGGCCTACACCACTTGATGAAAAGTATGCTTTTGGATGAAAGGCTATTGATGGAAGGCATGAGCGCTTTTGAAGGCCTCTAAATCTATATATTTTGCAAACTTCAACTCTTTGGATTGTATAGTTGATGTTCGCTCTGCCTCCCTCTCTCTCTAACATTGCTCACATTGAGAAATTGCTTTGGAGGTAGAGATAGGATTTCCATGGAAAATGATGAAAGAAATCATGACAAGAATTTGGTGGATGCTCGTGTTGGAATACATATACACTCATTGAGATTTAGGTAATATATCATTCTCTTACATATTCTTGATACTCAATCTCGGTGCTAATATTCTTGGCGATTACAACCTTGGCACATGGGGAAGGGCCCGTTTCCTCATATTATATCTATTTGGGGAAGACAGCATGCCGCCGCCCCTCCCACACTATGTGTGGTTATATAAAATATATACATATCTATATATATGTTTTCCATTTCAACTTATGTGTTTTCTTTTGCTTTTGCATATTCTAAATTCTTCTTTTTCTATTTGTGTGCCGAGGTGTTCGCAAGAAGGGAATGCTTAAACACATAAGCCATTTGGTTGGGCTTGTTATTGTCAGCTTAGTTTATAGTCAGGTATTTTTCAAACATCAGCTTGTCATCCTTTCTTCATCATTAATTTATAATCAACATATTATAGATTACTCTCTTCATTCATTCCCCTTAGGCGGCCTACCGCACCCTAGTTAACCTATTCACTGTTTAACATTGAATATGTACACTCCATTTGTTATGTTCGATTTACAATGCTTTCTCAGTTTATCAACCATGTGCATCATGTTAAATATAGCATTTATATTAAAAGGATTACCAATTATCATAACAATAATTTAGCTCGCAAAATAAACTCCATGTAAACAACTCAATACTGCCAATTGTATAAACAAAGAAGTGGTGTAAATGCTACTTGGAAAAGCAAACAAAATTATTCATCAAGTTTTTTTTGTCTAAGCTTTGAAGTTGCAAGCTACACTCTCCCTTGTCTCACGCAAACTGTTTCTAAACGACATAGAAGGCACGGATAGATTTCAAATCACGAATTGCCTAAATTGTACCTGCAAACTTCTACTTTCAGTGAATTTGGAAGCCACATAATAGAAGCGGACTGCTTAGATAGTGGACATGCATAGATGTGTACACGAACCTTTCGCAAGTCTCCTGCATAGTGTCTGGTTTTCAGTGAAGTGGGAAGGGGCATTACTACAGACAAGAATAAATACATTGAAAACACAAACTACATGAACCTTAAACATACGCTTGATGTGCAACCACATGAAACACCTTGTGCAAATCCCTCTTTGGAACCTTTGTTAATGACAATGTTGTTTGGGGGCACAGATTGTTTGGGAGGCTGACCAGAAGATGTAAGCATAAGAGGAGAGCTCATGAAAGTGGAAGTTTTCCCTTTCCCCTTCTCGCCAATCGATAAAGATGGAGCACTTGTTGTTCGATAATCTGCATCCACAACGAACACGTTCCACATATGTTAGAAAAAATACACGATTAAAAGAGAGATGCAAGGACTTCTACATGTCAGGCTCACGGTTCATTGAAGAAGTTGCATCATCAGTTTCGTCATGCTTGTTCATAGAGACCCTCTTCACCATCTCTGTAATAAACTCAACAAAGAAGAAAGAAGTCTAATCCGAATAGAGAAAACATGAAGCAACAATGCAAAAAGAATCATTCATAGACCTTGATGGAACATGTGATCCTTAGTATCCATCGAGTCAGTGGAAGCAACTCTTTCACCAACAGACTCAAGAGTTTGCTCCATCACACAGAACACAAGAACTAAGACGTGGAGTGTGGATTAAAATGCAACACCATCCCTTTATAAAGCGTCTGGGCATGCACTACCTCCCTCGAGTATATCACAACAATGAATCTTTAAGCAAATCCTACTACTAATGAATCGCCCATCGAATATATCTCCAGCCAAAAATTCCTTGCTTGAAATGGCACAACATTCAATTCTTGCATGCACCACTAACTAATTGAAGACACCAGAGACTCGCTTGCCCTCCTTGTTTGGGACTTGATCAAAAGTAAGCAATACCCAGGAATAGCATGTGCCACTTAGTAATTGAAGCCACCTTCATCACCCTTGACCTCATTCTTCGAGACCTGTTCAAAAGCAAGCAGCGACGATGACTAGGAAAAATGATGACAGCCTATAACTCCATCGTCATCATTGGAATCTCCTCCTCTGGGACTTGCTGAGAAGACCTCGCTTGCTCCATTGTCCTTGGACTCTCCTCCTCCGGGATCTGCTCAGAAGAAAGTAGCGGTCAGAAATGGCCATCACCATAATCACTTACCCGCACAAAGTGCTTCCCAAGGTGCCTCTTGAATAAAGAACAAAACACATGTAACCAAACGTGCATGCACCAACACAAAGCACTTCCCAAGTCACCACAATCACTTCCCAAGTCGCCTCTTGAACAAAGAACAAAACACATGCAACCAAACGTGCATGCACCAACACAATAGCACCACATGCTACGTTAGATTCAGTTGTGTTGCACATGTCAAAATCCATATCTGCATTCAAACAAGGAACCTGGACGATTGTTTGGGCATTCTTGCACGAGTAGCAGTAAGGCCTCAAGGGATATTTGTTGACGTGAAATCCTCCGCATGAGTCGCACTCGTACTCCAACAAGTCAGCATTGACATTGGTGAAATGAAGCACACCAAACACCTATACAAACAATGCAATGGTAAATGCTTGGTAGAGGCAATCAATTAAGCAAGTTAGAACTAGAAAAGAAGATACCTTGGTTCCATAACCCAAGTAAGCCACTTGGTTTGTGGAAGCTGACTTCAACTCATCTCTAGTAGGTCCCTCTGGCACTTTGGCAAGTATGGTGAAATCAAACACACATATAGTGCCTTTAGCCTTAAGGAAGGACACATTTTGAGCACGTACATGACAACTCCTTGCTCGTTAAACTCTTGGATTAATTGAGTGAGTGTGGACTTGCGTTCATTCACAAATGATAGCTTCAACAACAAAAACAAATGAGATTGATAATCATATGCTCTTCACCCTTGTTTGATGGAAGAGAATTGCAAAGAGATTGTGTGACTTACTGCAGCTCTATCTTGATCACGAGGTCCATCGGCTACTATGATTTGGTCCACCATTCCATCATCTTACTAACCTTAATGATCACAATGCTTATTGTGCTGACAACATTTGATACATTCCAATTGCAAAGATTGATCATTTTAGCTGCCCAAGGCACGTGCATGCAAAGAGAATGATCTGGAAGCAATTGTAGATTTCCCTCAAAAGGCTCTCCTCTTATTATGCACGTAGTTGCATCTACAAGCAAAGAGAGTTTGGAGTTCCTCCTTCAGTTGCACCTCTAGGCACCACACTTGCTCCCTCAATTTTATAAAACTCCCCAACTTGCAAGAAGTTTACAAATTGATGAATATAGGTGGAGGGTATGAGAAGTGTGATAGTATGGGAACAATGTTTGTCTATTAAATCACCCTTCAAAAAAGTTGGGTATTGGCATTTGATACTTTGTATGTTCCATACTTGCATAACAACTTCCGCTAAAAAACAAACCTATGCGGTGCACATTCGAATAACTAGGTTATGGCAAGTGATATCAAAGAATCCCCCCCCCCCGCCTACATAATTCTCTTTGCTTGGTATAATGGGTTTTGCACTTGGAGAGAAATCATACAGTGGTGGTTGACAATTGTCAAACTCATTGGGTGCATTGTAAGAATTTACTTCCTCACGATCTTGCTTCAAAACAAGTTGTTTGCTAGCTGCATTTGAAAATGAAATTGTAAATAAGATATTCAATAAGTTTAGTGAATGATGAATGCAATTATTTACATCTTTTCAACAATGCACTTGTATATTTCCAAATGTAGATATAATAGAAAGTTCCAAATACCATAGCAATTTAAATAAACAACTCCAACATCATTGTGAATTTACTATTAGAACAACCACAATCATATTGTTGCCATCAATCTAGTCAGAGTCGATGTTAATGACATCAATGACATTGCTTGTTGGAGAAGTTGCTTTAGGCCTCGGCACTTTCACATGTATGCATTTACTTGAGTGAACAACACGAGTGTTAATTTTACACCTAAAATCAACATACTCCGGGTGTATTCGCACAAACTATTTCATTGACAGCAAGGACAAACACATATATCAAACTCTTGCAAATAAAAAAAATAAAAAATCAATGAAAAGATCCACACGCTTACCTTGGGCATAAGCCTCTTCTGTGACAGCTTGGAAGGAACCACTTGATGAACGTTTTGATGAAGTTTTCTTGATGGTTGAGTTTTGTAGCAAGTTCTCTTTTGGGGGTCTAGTTGGAGAGGCAATGGACAACGGGGTTGAAGCACGACTAAGCAGAGACGTATTTTCCATATAGGAGCATGCAGACTTAGCAGGGAAAGGACCTACAAAAATGATAGAAGGAGGAGAAGCATGTAAGTGCAAACATCATTGAAACAAAAAACATCACTACAAAACGAAATGAAAATAACGTGAAGTACAAGGGGACGAATGTTTCTTGATAGAAAAGGCTAGCAAAGAGGACTTGAAGACTTAGGTAATTGTTCAAAGAATGCACGTCAAAATGTCTTTTCAACAGCGTAATATACTTCAGCAAAACTGAAACTTAACATATGGTGAAACAACATGAAAACTGCAACGAATTTTCTCTAGACATGCTCAAGCTGTATTCATTTGTTATTGATGCTACAAGAGCAGACGTTTGATTTATATCCTCCTCAAGTTTTGATATGATAGGGTGGCTTCACCACCATTAAACAATTGCCTTTTACACAAGCTTGCGAAAGAATCACAAAGTGCAACCGTACCTTTGTTTTGAAGAGGAAATGTATGACAGGACTACAACTATTTATTGTAAAATTTATTTGTGTAGCATGTATAGAACTCGAATGTAGCAATAGCAAAGACTCATACAAACAGTCGCACGAATGATAGACGAAAGTTAGAATTATAGAGAACGCTTTCTTCAAACAAATCTTTTAGACACCAGCTCCCTCCATAGTTTGAGCAAACTATCAAAGCAAAGCTTATAACTATAGAGAACATTAGCTTATAGAACGATTCAGACAAACGTTCAGACACCAGGTTTCCTCCATAGTTTCAGCAAACTATAATAATCGTGAACTTAAATGAACTTTCGCTCACTAGGACCTTCCAAAGTTGAAGAAACCATTATCAATAACAAAACAATTACGAGAAGAGTGGAGAGATGAAGAACCATACTATTGGAATCCCCAACCGCGTTCACAACGATTTTCTTTCTTTCAACGAGTGGACCGTCATCTAATCCCTTCAACTTTGCACATGCTGTGGTCACTAGAGGCAACGCTGGAACATATATCTTCTTCCTACAGTCTGGCATGACGACAGATTGCAGAACGTCAGGACACACCTTGGCAAGTCCTGCAACAAGGAAGCGGACGTCAGACCTACATTCAAAACGAAAGTAGGACCAAGACAAACGAATGTCCGTTCAGAATGATGACGACGTCGATAAGGAAAACAAAAATAAGAAAGGAAGTGAAGGAAGACAAATCGTTTAGTTGTAGGCCAATAAACCTCTCTTAAAGGCGCCATTGTCAGTCTCCATATAATCGAACAAACCCTCCATTCTAGCCATCGACAGATAGAGCAAAACTTACAGCCGTGGAACGTTTCCAAAGCTTTGCCCATGCACTCAATATATAGCATAGTCACACACCTAGGAAGACACGGTCGCCAAGCTAACAATAACTACTAAGAACACGAGTTTCTTCTCCACAGGATCACATAAACAACCTGAAAACATCCCTAAATACTAGATGATGAAATCGTGCCGGTAAAGCCTCTGCAAATCTCCTCGCAATCACCAAAGTGATGGAGATTATTCCTTTCATTGGAATAATTAGAGAAACCAGAGTTGCATCTGGAAGGAGACTCTATGGCACAGCAGGCTCATAGACTCGTTTTCGGTGCAACGGCGATCCATTTTCGGTGCAAGAAGAGTAGCGTTGCCACTGCAGACATTGAATGTAACGCATACAGAGGAGCAGCGTGACATGAACGACGACCCACGCAAAGAGTAGAGCAGAGGGAGGAGCCACTCTTCATGCACACTGGAGTTAATCATCTGCCACAAAATTGCCAGCGCCGTCAAGCACTACTAATTGCAGCCAATCAACCAATGAAATAAATTCAATTTCTAAACAATCATAAACTCACTAATTTCTGCTTTCTAAGAATTAGATGATTGCTAAAGGGCAAACCAATAAAAAAATAACGAGTTTTCCTTTCTAAAGCCAATGCTAACGAAGCCCTTTCTCAGGGCAGGCCAAAAAGCAAAAAAAAAAAGAAAGCTTTGGGGGTATGTTTTATACACCGAATAAATAAATAAATAATAATAATAAACGAAGGGGAAGCGTTTGCGCTACGCTTGCGGGGAAGCAGCGAAGAAAGTGCGCCACGTGGGGGCTGCGATCACTCGAACGTTCACGATACAGCCACGTCAAGGGGTGCGTGGATATCACAAATCAATGTGCTCTCCGCCGACTTCCCTCTTCTCTTCTCATCATAATTACCTTCTCCCGCACCGTCTCCAATTATGATGAGAAGAGAAGAGAAGAGATAGAACAAGCCCCACCTTCTCCCGCACCCTCTCCAATTCGCGCTCTTACCTCCATCAGAGTTGAGAATTTCGTCTCATTCTGCCAGTCGGCGGCAATTTTGCAGATTCTGCTCAGCGATTTCGGCCCATCCAACCCAGAGCAGTGCGTTCTTGCCATCATTTGCAGTCTGTGTACCAGACACGCGGTCAGACTAACCTTCTAAGTTGGGTTGTGGCTTCCGATCGTCGCCTGCAGGTGTAGATAGAGTGTTTGGATTACGTCGTGTCGGTGAAACAGATTTGCTTAGCCGGAAATATGCAGTTGATCTTCGACAAGGGCCAGTGTAGTCTTAGGCTTTACGAGAGGGATCAGCAGAATTTCTCATGCTTTTTGGGACTTTCAAGGACGGCAGCCTGTGCAGAACTGGCTGAGCCTGTTAGCGTTTTGCACGGCGCATATGAAATCTGTTCACATCTCCACCGCTTAGAAAATAATCTCAATGCGGTTGATAGCAGTGATGGCGGTTCAGAGCCGGACGAGATAAAAGAAGCCTTGGGCAGGCTTCCACGACCGGTACCTCCATTGAGTCATAGCTATAGAATTCCGAAAGATTTTGATAGGGTATGCTCAAGGATTGATTGAGGTTTCTGTTTCAGAAAGGGATAGAACTGCCTTGTCATGTATCAGGGCAAGGCTTGTTTGGCGACGTGTTGCTCATTTTCCACACGTTTTTCCTTGTTACAGGATGAAACCAGTCTGGGATCTTTGTCCATTTGTGAATCTCAAGAGTATGTGGAAGTGGGCTTCAAGCCTGTTATTCGATCAGGTGGTTGCTCTAACATTGGTCGTCGAGTTACTATGGAAGACGAACATGTTTGCATTGATGATCTGGCGGAGCACTTAGGAGCAGGTTGCTTCGGTGGAGCCCCTGGATCTTTTTATGGAGTACGTGTACAAACTCAAATCTTTTTTTGGTTCTTGCTCCTTAGTGGTTGGTAGGGCGGGTGTTGAGGGTTTTACTTTAAGAAGAGGCGGTCCCATTGAAACGATATTTGCGTTGAAGTGTTATCAAAGCTCTGTGTTCAGCATGTGTTTCTCAACGCAATTGCAATTGTATGTTGCTACGGTTGAAGGGCTGCGCTTCCTCCTTTCGGAAAAGGGTGTTTGAAATGATGATGTATGCTTTATAGTGTTCAGAACAACTAAAAATTTATACGATTGGATATATTCTAGTCTTATAAAGGTATATGCTTAAATGCTTTTAGTGTTAAAGAATTTCACATCGACGGCTGTTTTGTTTGTTCAGACTAAGTTCATGTCATATGACATTCTCTACCTAATCTGAAGACTCCCTAGAGTCTGGCCACATGTAGGAAAATTTTGAACTTACTCTTCAGTGCTAGAACAGAAGGCTCCAAACAGGCGCCTCCATTCTTTCCAAAGGACCTCCTTCCCTATTTTAAAGATGCATTTTAGGTTTCAGCAGCCACCAGCCTTTCCTCTCCTTTCTTGCAACCACCTTCCCGCAGCCACCCTCTCATTGTAGCATGTGGCAACAGCCTCCATCTGTTCCTCTATCCAACAGCAGCTCCGCCTCTGATTGCGGCGATGTGACCTGCTGAACCTCTGTGGCGTTGCTATTAGGAGTGCTTCATTGTATAAAAGGTGTGAAGCTTTGCTGAGTTCTGTATTTTTGGACCTTTCATTCAAGTTTGGTTACTGCTTGTCCAGGTCTTTGATGGACATAACGGCAGGGATGCTGCCCAATTTGTGAAGGAAAATCTTTTACAGTTCATTGTACATGATGTGGCTTTTCCTACTGAACTAGAGGAGGCAGTGCGACATGGATTCTTGCAAACAGATATTGCTTTCTCTGAAGCGTGTTCCACTTATGATATCTCTTCTGGCACAACAGTTATCACGGTTTTCATCGTTGGAAGGTTGGTAGCATCTGAAAGTGTTTTTGTATTCTTGGATGATGTTGAAACCCTCTTTTGCGTGGGTGGTTGCACATGATATGTTTTTTTCCCTTTGCATTGGGACCCTTTTGTCTAATAGAAGTGATGTTCTTTCATTTAGGAATCTCCTTGTTGCAAATGCGGGTGACTGTCGTGCAGTCCTTTGTAGAAGGGGTAAAGCAGTGGTTATGTCGAGGGATCATAAACCTTGCTGTGCGGTGGAAAAGAACCGGATTGAAGCTTTGGGAGGCTTCGTAGATGATGGATATCTCAATGGCCAACTTGGAGTGGCACGGGCTCTGGGAGACTGGCACATGAAGGCGCACAAAGGTGCTGAAAGCCCTCTTAGTGGAGAGCCAGAAATGCAGCATGCTGTATTATCCGAAGCAGATGAATTCATGATAATTGGCTGTGATGGACTTTGGGATGTATTTTCAAACCAGAATGCGGTGGACTTTGCTCGTAAGAAATTGCAGCAACACAATGACCCAGAATTGTGCTCACGGGAGCTTGTGGATGAGGCTTTAAGCCGCCAAACCGGGGATAATTTGACGGTGGTTTTTGTCTGTTTCCAGGCTGACCCTCCTCCCAAGTTGGCTCCAACCTTCAGGATAAGAGGAATATTCTCCATTGAGAACTTGCAATCGGTGCAGGGTACTCTAGATAGTTGTACAAAGTAACTTTAGATTCTTGCAAGATGCCAATCAGTGCCTGAGTCATTTCCTCAGCATTGTCACACTGCCAAAGATTAAAGAGATACAAGCGATTGTGCTCTTCAGATCTCAGGTTGAATCAAAGGGGCTGCAAACAGGTGCAATTATTTCATCCTCAAGGGTCGATAATTAGAACACAGTACTTAAGCTTTGCTCGTGTTAAAGAAGGAAATCGAGCATTGCTTACTGCTGTGGATGCATCTATTTGATTGGGAGTCTTAGCTCCTCCTCCATACCTACAGTTGTCATTCAGGTATTTTGAAATCCAACCATTGCTCGTGTGCTCCTGCATCTCCATGGTATTGGTCTGTGGAGAAAATTTCGTTCCATCTGGTGTATTTATCCCAAGTGCTGCTATTCGCATGCCCCTTGAGGCTTGTTACAACACAAAGTTGTATTGTACCGTATTTCTGCAGCAATGCAACTTTTGCTGAGTTTTTCTTCAAACTGGTTCTCGCCCAAGGCGTTTGATTCTTCATATTTTGTGCTGCGATATCCTATAAGTTCTGGAATTTAAATAGCCATGTGGGCTATTAGTTGACATTGTTTATATTTTCTGAATTTGCTTCTCAGCGTGAATAAGCACGTATATTACATGGATGTATGATATACTGTGAAAGGCAATGAAAACAAAGACCTTTTCTTCATGAGAGACAATATAATGGTTACTTGTTTCGTATTATGTCTTTGTGACAAGCTTCTTATGTCAGTTCTGTCTGAGAGTGCTATCATGCGAGGGTCTAAGGCAAAGGGAAGGGATACTGCAGATTTAAGGTATTCAGTCCTTGGAAGGGATACTGCAGATTTAAGGTACTCAGATTTAAGCAAAAATCATTGCATGTCTCGTTTTTTGAGCTCGCGGCTGAGCACTTAGAGGTAGCAGCAAGATGGACAAACTGCTTCAGCTCAAAATTCAGACTGTGAATGGCTTTCACAAATCATAGCGCTCTTACAGAAACCCACCAAAACTAGTCATCTTTGTGTCTTCTGTATTAATCTGGCTGTTCATAATCGCGGAGGTCATATTCACCACAGTAGGCTGTGGGAAAAGATGGTCTATATATACAAAGGTCCATGATTCTATAGGTGGTTACTAAATAGAAAATAGTTGAGAATTACTTTTAGAAGATCTACGCCCTGGTTGGCCCACAACTGATCAGGAAGTGCTTTGGAGAGTGCTAGTGCAGCCCCTTCGATTGAGTCTATCTTGAGATAAATGCTAGCTAAAACTAAGTATAAATATCTTTGGGTAATGCAACAAGGTAATGTGTGAGAAGTACTTCGAAGAAAATTGTAGATCTAACACAGTAACTATCAGTGCATCCTTGAGCTTTTTCTTCTTAATGATATCAAACAAGTGAGTACAAGTACTCGTGAGCACTGCCTTCAAATTGTAGGAAAGTTTAAATGATTTGCAAACTGTGTGTGTGTGTGTGTGAGAGAGAGAGAGAGAGAGAGAGAGAGAGAGAGATTAAACCAAAATGGAAGGGGGACACTTGGCAAGAAAGTGTGGGGCACTTTTTTACAAAAGTGTAACTATATCGCTGCCTCATCTTCAATCTCCTTGAAATCCTAGAATTTGTTTAACCTTAAGAGTAGGCAGCTTGGTTTTCTGGTTCTTGCATGGTTTTGTCTTCATCTTCATGATGCCACTCCCTTGTATGGACATGGTCATGGCAGTGTCCCTCTGCCAATGAAGAAGCTGACATCCGCCAAATAGCCATTGGAGCCTTTCGTGTTGCTAGCCTTGGTCTCTGATGACACGTATGGCTGCATCCCAATACTATTGCAGGACTTAGTGTTTGATTCCTTAATGATGGGGAAAAACTTGGTGTATGTTGGAGTAGGACTAACTATCCCTTGCCTTGGTAGCGGCTGGCATTGTGATGGCCTACTTTTATGACTTGTCAAAAGCTCAGCTATGACAATGTTGAGTCTCTTGTTCTCATGCCTCTGACACATGTGTAGACCTTTGTTGTTCTGATTAAAAATGTGTCCAACTTCAAAACTAGATTGATAGTGTTGGCTTGGAGAACCATGCTCGTAGCTCGGTCTATGTTGTGACCTATCAGACTCTTTAGAAGGGAGACTTTATATGGATGACTTCTCGAAATCTTCTTGCCCGTGTCTAAAAACTCTATTGAAAGGTTCAAATTGTCTTGGACAAACATTCAAAATTGGCTCACTTCTAATGTCTGTATGGTGTCTTGGAACAAAATGATCCTCCCTACACACGACCGTGTCCTTATTTGATCTCGAGCTCGTCATTGTAGAGGCGGTTCCTTAGATCATTTCCCAATTCAATCTCTCAGTACGAAGTGTGTAGAAGATATGGGCACTACCACTTGGTACAAAATCCTAACGCCCATACTCTTCTCGGACAGTGAGGGTGCATACAAGGAAGAAGACATTGACGAAGTTAGTGAGGACCCACACGAGGAAGAGGAGCGCTTGTGGACTCGTGGCAAGCTAACTCACGCTTGGGCGGAATACAAAACTTGGGCGGCAGGTTCATGGCACCTAATAGCATCCAATCGCGATCCACGAGCACGTGCTGTGTGGATTCGAACTTGACCACAACAATCCACCTCTATGTTAGCAAGTGAGTACAAGTACTCGTCAGCACTACTTTCAAATTGGTTCTGTAAAAGGAAAACAATTGTCAAGATGATTGGATGATTAATTTATGATGGAAGCCTGTGCATAGGAAAGTCTAAATGATTTGCAAATTGAGTGTGTGTGTGTGTATGTGTGTGAGAGAGAGAGAGGAAAGGGGGACACTTGGCAAGAAAGTGTGTGGGACACTTTTTCACAAAAGTGTAACTATAGCGCTGCCTGGAAGACAGTGCTAATACCATTGTTCTAAACCCAGTCTTTTATAGCCATTTTCTGTAATGGATCATATAATGAGAATCTCATCTAGTTGCATTACTTGATAGCGCTTGCATCTCATTTATTGATTGAATTGGATGGCATAGAGTCTTATTTTATTATGGAGGACGTAATCGCTTACCTGATATGAGGTCCTCCCTATAACCTGGGTAATGCTTTAATTATTTGTGATCGACAAAAGATTAGCACTTTTTGAAAACTGAAGCCCAACAAAATACGTGAATAAGCGATGGCTTGCATGAAGCTTGTGAGTTCTCTCTTCGATACCATAAAAGTAATCGTTATTGCAACCTTTGAGATATTATGAGTTGGACTATAACCATCCGTTGATTATGCGTTCACCATGCTCGTTTCTTTCAATTCCCCAGCTCTTGCTCACCGTCAAGAACATGCATGAGAGAGGGTTCATTAAGTACAATCATAAGTTTAAGTATGAAGGCATTGTGACAATGGAAATCCACACATTCAAGTGATGAATATGAAGCTCCCTACACAATGTATGGGAAGAGGTGGTACAATTTCTCTCTGATTATTTGTAGTATAAGAGAGCTCACCATGGATATTTTGCTTTACTTGGTTTCTTATTTATAGCCTTTGCCTTAGAAGTTGCCTTGAAATTTGGATGGGGATTGCTTCTTGAGTGGCATTGAGCTAAAACGCATTGGTTGCAATTTTGAAAACAATATCTTAAAAAGCAACTGGGTCTTTGTCTTTGTTGGTAATAGGTATGAGCATGAGGAGACATGGAAGGTGGGTGGAAGGTTGGTTTCTCACTACAAGGCATGTTCTTTCAAATAATAGCTTTGGAATCTATGACAATCATATTTGAGACACGAGAGAATGTCCCAAAGTGCACAACGTAGAGCAACTCAACAAACTAAGATCATATGGGTTTTAGCTCATGTAGTTGTGATGCAAAGGTTTAGCAAGCTTTGCTCCCATCGAAGAAGCCATGACCCTTAAATCTATGGAGTCCTATAGTTATGTCCCTATTGTGAGTAATAGATATCTATCCGTAAAACACACTTTAGCAAATTACACACTAGATGACCCATTTGTTTTGGAGAACACTTGCAAGTTGAACAAAGTCTTCAAACTAATGTGAAACGTTTGCCAACCAACAAATTTCACTTTCCACAATCAATCATAATGTGGAATAGAATCAAAGGAGGTTCAATAGCTACTCCTTTGATGCAAAGCTCTAACCTTGTAGATCCGTCTTCTTATGAGCTTATCCTAAGTAACACACACATGGCATAGATACTAGATTGATCTTTGTAAAAGCTAAAGTTGCAAGTTCCGTTCAAACAATGGTTTGTAAGAGAATTTTGAAAAGTTTAAGTTGCATTGCCTCAAATATCGCTCTTGTAATCCCCCAAGAGAGATCCATGCAAAATCCTGTTTTAACATGTAGGATCCCTATCTCTACAAAACAAGTTTTTATCTTACTGTTAGGAGAATGCTTTTTAAGAAATTTTAAAAATAAATTGTGCGCTTTTCATGTAAAGATGCATAACCCTTCTCTTGCAACACCAGCTACCTATAAATCATTTCACGCATCCATGTGGCTCAAGCACAATCTAAATCCTCATAACTCTCCACTAGACTAACTACTAAAAGAAAGGACGAGTTATTAGAGCAAAATTGTGTATATACTTGTTTGCTTGATGATGACAATGGCGTTAGTCTTAAGCTAACTTTTGAAATTAAAAATAACGTGCTACATAAGTCTTGTCTACTCATGCAAAAGTCGTCATTTCAAGCAAGCATTGGGAGCTAAGTCATTTGTAGGCAATTGTAGGATGTTGTCACAAGAATTGGGAAGGGACTATAGCAAGTGCTATGTTTTTAATATGGGGAGCATTGTGCCTTGGAGCCTCAATCCCCACCATCTTCCATATCCCCAAGAGAAGCAAGAAAGTCTCAAGGCTTGTATCTATAGAGAATCTTCCCTCACATGGTCTATAGGGACATTGCATTCATCATTTAGCATATGGGACTAATCAAACCCCTAATTATCATCATGGAGAATCTTCCCTCACATGGTCTATAGGCACATTTCATTCATCATTTAGCATATGGCACTAATCAAACCCCTAATTATCACACATTTATTAGCACTTTTTAGAGGGCCATCAGTCATTTTTATATTTTTGCTATTCAATGGTTGGCTCCATTAGCACGGAAGTGAGGCCACCACCTCCATCATCCACCCTTTGGATTGAGATTTTGCTCAGCTTTGAACTATCACTTGTTATATGACCATGCACCCATTGTGCTATATAGGATTCCTACTAGAACTTTCTTCTACACCATCTAGTCACATTGATCAACGTGGCATGCTAGTTGTCAGGAAACACTGAATTGCTCATGGGAAAATTTGAGAAAAGGAAGTTAAATGAGCCACATTTGAATCAGCCATAGGCAACAATGTGAGCTTGGTCAACTATGATTGTGATATAGAGTTCCTTACCTTCTCCTTCATCATTCACAGTGAAGGGGGGAGAGGAGTGAGCCATTGTGTGAGTTCTAATTGGGGACTACATGACTGGAGGAGTACCAAGCCTTGATCGACCTTGGTCAAGACCTTGGTCAAAGCTGATCAGAGTGAAGTACTGGCGCACTGGACTATAGCAGTTAAGATAGTGCACAGGTACACATGTTGGTGCACATGGGAAGTAGTCCAGTAGTTAAGAGGTACAGGTGGTGCACCAACCCTTGCCACCAACTAGTGTCAGGTGCACATGAAATATACATGAGTACACATGGAGTACTTGAGTCGCAGACTCAGAAGAGGTTGGAGAGTTGCAGAAGCCATCAAAGATGAAGTGGCGGACAAATGGCGTCTAATAAAACCTACATTTTATTTGGTTAATTTTGATATTGCTAGTGTGCTTGGTGTATTAGAGATTTCATGATTTTCATTCTAAATTCTTTTGAAGGACCAATTGGTCTTTCTTAGTTTAATTACTTGGAAATATAAAACTTTACTAGAATTGCATCGACTTTAACCTACATGGTGATTTTTCTCAACTGATCATTGGCATCTTAGTATGACCACTGTGAAACTTACTGAATAAGTAATCCATGGTTGTGGGCAAGCTTTTGTACAAGAGATTTTAGTTCATAAGCTATGTTCTCCAAATACGGGAATAGCCGATGAACCCATGAATGAAACAACCCACAATTTGTTGAGGTGATCAACGAATGCTCTCAAAGCATCTATCAATTCTATGGTGGGAAATTCCAAAGATTGGCACAAGGTCCAAGGCTTCTTTTATGTATTGGGTGAGCTAGCGAGGGACAAGAATTGTGTTGATTTGCATGTTCTAGGGGAAGAGCTTATGTGTGGAAATGATGGTGGCATTCAGGGTTAGTCTTTGAAGAGGAAGCCAATGCCAATGGCACCATTGGGCTGGAGGGTGATGCTAATCCAACCAATTGGTCAAAAGATCTATCAAGCATTCTAAAAAACTGGTTTGGGAGGTGGAGGAGGATCTGGGGGATGTCGAGGTGGTAACAAAGAGAGTTACGTTGATGAAAAGATTTACATTGAGAAAATAGAGGAAGGGAAACTTATCGAGAGGAAGAGGGAGGAAGGGAGAAAAAAGACTTATGTTAGATTGATTTGGCAAAGAAATCCGCAATGATCTCCTTCGCCATTAGAATAGGTGCCCCTAGATATGGAAAATCATTGTAATTAGAATTAATAGTGGTGTTGGGGTGTGTGGGGGGGAGGGGGGAGTGGGTTAAACTCATTACGGTAGGTAGCCTAAAGAGACGTTTTGGTTTTCTCCCACCACATTTAGCCATGTGTCATGAATATGAGCCATTAATGTTGATTTGTATTGTTTAATCTAAAGCATCGAGGTTTTAATGGTGAAGCTTTCAGCTTTTATCCAAAAAGTGGAACAGAAGTAAAAGCATATCCTTGCTTTTGAAACACAAAACAAGAGAAATCTATATAAACGTTTGAACAAAGAGTTCATTCTAAGTAATAGTAAGAAATAAGAATTTGTGACAAGAGGTGCAGGAAGGACAAGAGTCTTCAGTGCAGATCGTAAAGCACTCCTTTAAATTATTCATCTTCTTTCTATCTAGATTCACTGTTTAACATAAAAGCTCAAGATGTATGCATGTGAGTTTAACATTGACGTGAGATTGAACACAAATCGTCAGTGTTGTCTGGTGCAAATGCTCCTTTGCAATTTTTTTATCACATTAGCTTCACTTTTGCACTTGGTGCACGAGTGCACAACTTCTCAATGATCAAACGAATCACTCTACAATCTGGCTATGAAGCCTCTTGCCGTTTCTTGGACCGTTGCCTCTCCTTACAACCAGAGCTATCCCCGATGGAAGCCTCACTCGTGAACGAGCTGGTAGATGTAGAGGATGAGTGCTCAAACGGATTGATACCCAGTTTCTCAGTTTCTGGTGGAGATGAAGATTCATTTCGATTAGAGTTTTATTTGTGAACTTGGACTAAGCTACACATTTTATTCGTGAACTTCGACTAAGCTAGACATGTAAAGAGAACTGGAAACCTCGTTTATTTTCTTTGCTACATTACAGAAGGAATGTGAAGCATGTTATCTATCCATACATGCAATGTGGATTTAATGAGAAAGAGAGAGAGGAACAATATGCTAAATAAGTGAGATTCAAGAGGATTGCTATTACTAGATAAATTCAAACGTATCGAGATTAACGACATAGTGTAAAGGATTTGCCAATGGGCTCTATCAAAAAGGGTCTGGAAGAGGTAAGCAAAGCTGATCTAACTGCATTTAAAGTTAGGGCAAAAGATGATGACACAAACTTAGGTGTGAAGTAACGACAAAAAAAGCACAATCTCAAGCACTCCATGCAACAAAATTAGTAAGGCAAGCTCACAAGAACTACGAGGTGGGATGGAAAAGTAGTTAGAAGGGTACAAATCTTAATCATTTTTCTTTGCATCACATTACTACTATTATCTACTATTGCTTCAAAAATTCACAACTACTACACGAAAAAGGATTTCTGCATGGCATTTGTCACAATCAATCCCTATTTTTTTATAGAAAATTACCATAACTAAAGTTGCTTTGCTTATGAACCAAAAAAGTACATAGCCATATATGTGTGACAAAAGCAAAAGAACAAAAAAATGTTTGCTAGCTCTAGTCTATGCGTATCCATTTAGTGCTTGCAACAATAGCAATATATTTAGGGACTGCATTTTCACTGTCACTACTCTCCACACGCGTAGCATTCATCACAATCTCCTTTCCAAGATGGTGGGCAAAGGAACCAAAAGAAGCTTTCTCTATGAATGCCTTCGAACTGGTGCATTTCTCAAGAACATTTATAGGGCTATCTACCTTCATAATGAATGGAGACACAACAGGACTAGCCTAAAAAATATGGGAGCACTCGATAAAACACCAGCAATGTGTTGGTCCATACGTAATCAGCTGCTCTTTGTAGATGGAAGAAATATCATTTGTAGTCAAAGAATGGGGACAAAATCATGGATTTCCACAAGGATTGAACCCACCTACATTTATTCCTTGACCTTGAAATGGTGTAATCTAGCATGCAGATGGTTAACAGTTTCCAAACCATAACATCTTTAGCAAAAAGCAGCCCGAAAATGACATTACAATCAATCCTACACCCAAGTTTATACTTCCAAAACATGAACATGTGATTGAATTTATTAGTGTTAGTCAGGCAAACATGATTTTTGGCTTCATTAGCACCGTAGTGCACGTATAGCTCCTTGCCAGATTGAAGATCTTGAGCACTAACATTTTTTGAAATGGAGTGGAAGTGAGGCTGCTTGAAGTCTTTCAGCAATACCTGAGCATTCCATGGAACGTATGAAGGTTTCTTTGCTTCAAAGCTCTATCATGATGACATCGCTCACATTTCTTTTCTTCTCCCACCCAATTTACTTATGGATCATCTTGTTTACCAATTGGACATTCGTAGTAAGTATGTGACAAACCATTTGAAGCTATAGATGGAACAATGCTCCCCCTCTCTCAACCGAGCACAGTGCTGACATGCATGCTTCTTGGAGAAACCAATTTACATCCAGATGTACAATCTTCATTTCCAAATTCGCTCCACCAACACCAATCATTACGCTTACCTGCAGCACATGCATGTAGCTCTCCTTCTTTCGTGGCCAGCATATTCTAAATTATTATCTGTTTCTATGTTGAGGTACTCGCTCGGTACTCGCAAGAAGGGAATGCTTAAACACACGACATTTGCTCGAACCTACTATTGCCTGCTTAGTTTATAGTCATGTATTTTCCTTTTGACTTTCAAAACTTACAGAAATCATATTTTTTTGTTTTCTTCCATCTCCTTGAGCCACGTGTAACGAATATGAGCCCCTAGATTGATTTTAGCCCTTACAAATATGAGCCCTTAAATTGATTTTAATTAATCTCAATCATGAAGGTTTTATTCAAATAGCGTAAAAACTCGTGGGTAAAAGCATCTCTTTGCTTTTTAAACGCAAAAAAGCAAAAAGCATACAATTATGATATTCTCAACTTACTTTTTTCATTTTAATTTAAAACATTGATAATTTAAATCGACTTATCATAAATTTCGTAATTCATTCCGCCTTTCCCCTTAGGGCCTACTACAGCCTAGTTGTGATATTATTGTGGGGTAAGCCCACGTTTTAAAATCGATGTTGTACATGTGTGTGGTGAGGATAAATCCACTGCCATGCACTCACTGTTCACCACACATGTGATAGACATGAAGGCCAAATAGTTGGCGGGGAAGCGAGATGGGTTGAGATGCGCAAGGCTGAGGTGCTCAGTGGAGGAGCTTGGGACAATGCAGTGGGATGGACATAGAAGTGACATTGGAATGGATGAGGCTGGAAGGCTCAAGATGGAGGAGACTTCGTCGATGCAGCTTGAGGGTTTGGATGCAGGTCAAGAACCACATGCAGGAATAAAGGAGGAGGAACGAAGGTAGGTTTGGATTCGTGTAAAGGTTCCTTGTTATATTGGATTCATGTATTGAATTCATGTATTTGTGCTGTAGGTCTTAGGTGTTAAAATGAGAAAAGAATTTGAAGGTGAAATTCAAAACATATATATACATATATAATATACTTTATATAACCACACATAGTGTGGGCAGGGAGGCAGCGTGCTTCCTTCCCCAAAGAGTTATAATCCAAGGGAATGGGCCCTTCCCCATGCGCATAGATTGGAATCGTCAAGAATATTAGCATCGAGATTGAGTATCATGAATATGTAAGAGACTGACACATTACCTAAATCACAATGGGCGTGTTTGTATTCCAAGTTGAGCATCCAAATTCGTGTATGCACCAAGTATGTACGTTTGCTTCACTTTTTGAAAAGATATAAAAAACATGTATGAAATGGAAACAATATTAAAATACAGTATTATTAAACAACAAATCATTAGTCTAGCTTTTATCAAAATTATATATATAAATTGCTACATGTAGTGTTGGAATGTAAATAAGATTTCGGAGAATATGTTTATAAATTACTACATGTAATGTTGCAATATAAAACTACATTTATGACAAAAGTAAAAAAGCCTTGGCTCAAAATCTATCATAATTAATTCATCATTCAGTTACATCAATATAAATTATGTTTACATGCAAGGAAAATCAAAGTTTCCTTTGCCATATAAGTGTAGCACTTCAAAATTGGACAATGGGATCCACTTTGAATTTTTTTTGTGCGTCTTTATATTAGCTTGACATTTCATCTCCTTTTTTGGTATGTAAATATTCTTCACATTAAGAGACTTTTAGATAATCTTCCAAGATTTATTTTTTTTAATTTGCTGATTCATGGGTACTTGTTGATGACGCCATTGTTACAAAAGTAATTATCAAGAATTCAAGCTTATTATATCGAGCTATATGCCTATGATGCCTTGCTTAATATTGAAAAATCTGCTAGATCTCAATCAATTACAGACCTAAAATCACACAAGTCACTACATCATTATGTTACCCAACAAAAACATCCAAATTTTATATGCATGAGTGTATTAAAGAATTGTAATGTGCATGAGTTCATAGATGTCCTAGATCATCCGTAACCTAATTCTTACGCAAAAAACATGATGACAAGGCATCGCACAAATCTCTAATCAATCCACATCGGTGGATCTGCCATTTGCCAAGAACATCTCAAGCATGAACTCAGAAACTCTCTTGCATACACTAGCATCTCACAAGTAATGCCTGATAATATCATCACCAGCAAGTTCAACAAACGGTTTTGAATTTGTACAATGACTTTTCCACAACAATAGCAAAACGATCAATTATGTCCATCTTTTGTGAGTCTACATGCTCTTCACAGAGCACAAGAATGGAAGCCATCAACTTGCCTCTCATGATTAGTGATCCATCAGTGAGGGAGCCGAGGCCTTCTATTATATTTATCACATGTTTGATAAAGGCCCAAACCTCTAGCCGCTTGCTCGCCTCTTCAATTGAGTATGAGAAGTTCAGCATGAGAAACACAGATTGCTTGAAAGTCTTTCTCAGATGAATAGAAAATTTGGTACTTGTATCCATCTTTTGTACTTGAAAAATCCCATTAATCTTGAGAAACTTTGCAGATCATTGGAATGAACTGAGTACTATAAGCGACCACGATAGTAACACATCCATTCCTGGTGGACTGCCGAAACCCAGTTCTCCCACAACATTTGTAGCATACTCTTCCTTGCCACTAGGATGCTCAGAAGCTTGCGTAGTACATGGCCGACATCACAATCAGGTAGAACAATAGGAGAAAATGCTAAAAGTGGAACATGGGAGGGAACCAAACATTCCAGTTTGCCGATCATCAACATCGAACACTAGGACTAGCAAATTGCCTTGCGATGATGTCCAACTGTATTCTCCATCCACCGAATTAACGTCCAAGGATAGTAACCCAAAACAGCCTGCAAGAAAAGAGTCTAAACGTTCGGATCCATCGTAGGATCAAGCAGGTATTAGAAATTACAAGTCCAGGCACTTGAAGGCTCATCGGGTAAAAGGATCCTTGTATTCTTTAGATCCTACCAACCAACTCCTTTCCATACGATGGATGAGCTAGTTCGGTTTGTTGGAAATGAACATGCAGGGTTGCTTGGTTATTGCAATCGGTTAAACAATGCTTAGTCAATGGCTATGCAAGCAAGCGAGATGCATAGAGCCTAAGCAAAGATGCTAGCACATTTAGAAAATAGTACCATTGTTGCAATGCATAACTCTATGCAGGATCTTCAAAGGAAGAACCAAGATCTTCATGATAGAGCTAAAGCATTGGACTTGGAGTGAAATGTATTGGACTTGGAGCGACATAAATTAGAAGTCACTCTGTAAGCTAGCTAAGTCCAAAAAAGGCTTGGAAAGATCTATATACAATCAAGTTTGATGAGCTATAGAGAAGGAACGAGAGAAGGCAGAAGAATGAGTGCAAAAGATGAAAGAAACACCTTTGGGATTGAAGGAGAGGAAAAGAGGGTACTTACATAACATGGATGCTAGAAAGAGGAGAGTCTAGGTTACAAGGTTGGTTATCAAATGTTCCAATGAAATTACACTCTTTTTTGCTACACTGTTTGTGACTAAGTTTTTCTTGTGTTCTTCTTTAGGAACTTCATGGAAGATGTGATGGGAAGAACAGATAGGGATGATATTGACTGTTCATATGCTCTAGCTAGCTTATTGAAGTCAAGCAATGTCATTGGGATACTAAGGGACCCAAGACACAAGCGCCTACATGTGCAAGTTGCTAAGGAAATGATGAAGGACTTCAAGGATATTGTGGATGCAAAGGAGATGCTTGTAGCTTGTGATACTACTGGCGTAAGTCGTGAAAGTTCATTTCCTATATCATGTTTATCCTAATGATTTCTCTCTTTTGTTGTATAGATTGCAACTCATATTTGTCATCAAAATGGATGAAGCTCAATTGGTGAAAGAACACAAGTTAGAGAGAGTGAGCATCTGCATTATGAATGAAGCCTGAGCCTTTGTTCAAGGGAACAAAGAAGTAGAGCAAGATTTCTCAGTGCAATCAGAGAAAGATATATGGTGGCTTGCAGCATTTGAGACTTTGAAAGAGTGCCATGAGACATTGAAGTGGGTTCTAGATAGAAGAGGAATCCCATTGATGATCTAAAGGCAAGAGGAAGGGCAAACATTGACAGTCGATGGCCATGGAACATTTCGAGTTGAATGGCATCTTGCTAGTGATTTGAAAACCCTCAAGTGCTTGCATGGTTGTGATATAGGGGCAAATGCAATGAACACATGCCTTTATTGCATGTGTTCGCAACGTAAGCAAAAGGCTGGTTTACAATGGGAATATGGCATTCTATCTTGCAGCCAAACACAAGCTCCTAATCACAACAAGAAGGATCCCATATTGCCCATCCCACTTGAGAGAGTACACATATGTACTTTACACGTAGAACTGCACGTACTTGTTGATAAGTTATTGTATTTGCATCTTGTTTATACTTGGAATTTAATTCCGCAAGAAGTATCCACATGGTGCATTGCAAAAGCTGAGAAGTTACTGTCAGAGATGGGATTCCATGGACATGTCAAACTTAAGGAGGATAAGAAAATATCTGGGGCAACACAGAATCTTCTTGCAAAAGTGTCCATGGGTAGAGGGAAGGCAAGGAGATTCCTATCGAACCACAATCTTGACAAAGACAAACATACATTGTCTCAAAGCAGTGTGGGTTGGGAATACTAGAAAGCATTGTGTGAATGCATGACCAATAAGGATTCTCATCCTCAAGTAGCAACTTTGAGAGCTAAAGTATGGATAAAGGTAGATGCATTGATAAAATTGCTTCACCAAGTTCAAATTGATAAGATGTATTATGAAAGATTCATGATGGTTGTGAAAGAGTTTATGCAATTAATGGTGAAAGCATGGGGGGAGTCACACATTACGCATTACATGGTAATCTTGGCACCATCATAATATTTAGCAATTGCTTTATAAATAGTTTTGGTTCCTGAAATGATTCTCATCATGTTTGTAGCATATTCTCTATGCACACAGACCATGGTTTGTACAAAATTGGGGCCCTTTGTCCATTTGGAATACACAAGGCATGGAGAAGTCACACTATAGAGCCAAGGCAGCCTACTTCAAGAACTCAAGTCATGGTGGTGGTGTCACTTGTAGCACAATGAATCCCTAAACATAATTAAAAGGGGCGTCAAAACATGATGGGCCTATATAAAACATAAAAAAATCCCTAACTCTCATTATTCAATGGCAAGAGTGAAGAACACTGCTAGACCCATAGGACACTGCCTCCACCCTTCCTACTTTAGCTCCACCACCTTGTTGGCTCTTTTCCACGGCTTCTGTAGGAAGAGTAGGGTATTCTCAGTATGCAAGGTTCCGAGGCTTTTTGTCACCTACAAATATATAGGGGTTGTCGTTTGTAGTATACGTGTAGCTTAGGACCTCGAGTCATATTCTGGTGAGAGACATAGGCTTAAGTGTGGTGAGCAAACATAGTGTATTCATGTGTAAAAGGAACGTGTATTATCATGGTTGAGGTAATGAAGGCTTTCGCCTTCATTGGAGGTTGCAAGGTTTAGGAAGAGTTCAAGGGTTAGAGGGAGGTTCAGGGTTTAGAAGGAGGTTCCAAGGTTTAGAAGGAGCTTCCAGAGTTTAGAAGAGGTTCCAAGGTTTAGGAGGAGGTTCCAGAGTTTTAAAGAGGTTCCAAGGTTAGAAGGAGGATTCAAGGTTTAGGGTAGAGTACATGGTAGAGAACTTGTCTCCCTTGTAGATAATGGAGGTTAAGGGTTGAGGAACTAAGGGTTTAGGGGGAGCATAGGAGTGGGAGAGGAAGAAGGTGTAAGAGCATGGGGGAAAGAAGAGAGAGGAGGAGGGAGGAGGAGGAGGGAGGAGGAGGGAGGAGGAGGAAGGAGAAGGAGGAGGGAGGAGGAGAAGGGAGGAGGAGGAGGGGGGAGGAGAGAGAGAGGATGGGTTGCAAGGTTGGAGGGAAGGGGAGGAGGAGTTGCAAGGTTAGGACATGCTTTTGGATGTGGAGTGCAAGGAAGCATGGACACTTGAGACAATTGCTTGGAATACCAAAGTAGAACTCAACACAATGCCCCAAAGAGTGTGGGCTTCATTCCATTATGGGGTATTTATACAAGTTGGAGAGCTTCTCTCTCTGTATGTAGGAATTGTAAGACATTCTTTCTCTGCATGTAGAACTTGCATATAGAATTTGCATGTAGAAGTTGCAAGTTGCATGTAGAACTCGCATGTTGCATGTTGCATGTAGGAGCTGCATGTAGAGCTCGCATGTAGAACTCGCATGTACGAGTTACATGTAGAACTCGCATCATGTAGGAGTTGCATGTAGAACATGCATGTAGAACTCGCATGTAGAACTTGCATGTAGAACGTACATGTAGGAGTTGCATGTAGAACTCACATGTAGGAGTTGCATGTAGAATTCACATGTAGGAGTTGCATGTAGGAATCATATATAGAACTTGCATGTAGAACATGCAAGTTGGATTTCTAAGAGGGATTATTTCTAGCCTTATGCAAGTACAAGCAGAGCTTTGCCGCTACTCTACACACACATTCTGTACTACCTAAGTCCATGTTGGCACAAAGACAACACCCTTCCATGGCATCTGTGAACATGAACCTATCCGGGTCCAGTGGTGCCTCCCCCTACTCTAGTGAGCCCTCCCTAACTCTTGTGAGGTCTCCCAGGATGTTAGATATCAATGCTCCACTCTCGTGTAACTATGCGAGAACCAGTTAACTCTACTTGTAAGCCCCCCATATGAGGAGAAGGCATTTGAGTAGCTCGGTTATCCGATAGGTTCTGGTTTGGACACCAGACGAGGGCCATGTGTGGCCTGATGGCTGGACTACTTTAGATAGAGTTGGAACATTGCCAACTAGGCTACATGCAAGTGCGGGAAGGAATCCCATGACTGACCGCACTGAGGGTAGATGGAGCATTTCCTAGGGCAGCCCACTCTTGGGTTGTGGGGCCCGTTTGGAGCCCCAGATCATCTCAGATGGCTGTGGGCTGAACGGAGCTCGTAAGTTAGTTGCTCTATTTTGCACACCGGTTCTATCGTGTGGTCGGTGGCCTATTTTGGGACCGGCTATTTTGGGCGGACTAGGTCGATCACCCAATTGGGTCTAACTGACTACGATTGGTGGCTATATAAGAGCAAGCTCGTGAAGCCCATTTCATCATTGGCTACAGCAACCCTGATTCCTTAGCATCCAGCCTCCGTCCTCTATTGTTTCCAGCATGCCATCAAAGCTTCTCTCATAGGAGCGCATGGCTGGGAGGCAGCGCCATCTATTGTATCAATTCTACAGTAATCAAAATTTTGATTCTCCATACTATCTACTTTTCTCTCTTGCATATGAGATCATGTTATCTGTTGAGCACAAGCATTGTATTGTTTTCTTACACCTACTACTTCATGATGCTAATCGACGACTACAATAGAAGGATATGGATATACTTTCTGAAGACTAA
Source organism: Dipteris shenzhenensis (assembly GCF_047967505.1). Classification (NCBI taxonomy): domain Eukaryota; kingdom Viridiplantae; phylum Streptophyta; class Polypodiopsida; order Gleicheniales; family Dipteridaceae; genus Dipteris; species Dipteris shenzhenensis. The sequence goes on along the minus strand of NC_141601.1, from coordinate 4,746,728 downwards.
AGATGAGGCTTTTAGTAAGTTCAAAGAATGGCATGTAATGGTCGAGAAAGAAACGGGGAGGAAGGTGAAGAAGTTGAGATCAGATAGAGGTGGATAGTTCATATCAAGTGAATTCAAAGGTTACTGCAAAAGCCACGGGACCAAGAGGTAGAAACCCCTGCCACATACACCACAGTAAAATGGAGTAGCAGAGTGCAAGATGCACGTCATCTACAAAATGGGCAGGAGTATGATTCAAAAGGGAAATATTTGCCAAAGTCTTTCTAGGCTAAAGCATGTAATGCGGCAGTTTACATTCTGAATTGTAGCTACACGAATGTTGTGAACAAGATGACTCCACTACAGGCCTTTTCTGGTAAGAAACCTTCAGCTGCACATTTCAAAGTTTTTGGATGTGTGTTTTGTGCATGTCCCTGATGCTAACGTGACCAAATGGGAAACAAAGTGCCGGAAATGTATTTTCTTGGGCTACAGTGAAGAGGCGAAGGGAGACCATCTCTATAATCCTGTTACCAAGAAGGTAATAGTAAGTCATGATGTGGTCTTCTCAGAATAGCCACATCAATTGGAGGAGGATGCTTCCTTCCGAGACAACCAAGACCCACAACGACCAACAGCAGACCGAACTCCCCCAATGGTGCTTGGGAGGATTCAAGATAAAGAAGATGAAGAAGAGCCTGCAGAACCATAACGGCAACGACCATTCTCGAAGTGGGGGTAAAGCAGCTTTCAGATGGCAGAGAACCTCTAGCCATGGAGGAGAAACCATCTGAACATCGCCGGTCTAAGAGATTAGAGGAGCAATGAAGGGTGCAAGAACACTTGGTCAACTACACTTTGATGACAGAGGTGATCCGTGCTGAAGAACCCAAGTGTCTTGAAGAGGCACAGGGTGATGATAGGTGGATGGAGGCTATGCAGTCAGAGTATGGCTGCATAATGAAGAAGAACACTTGGGACCTTGTGGATCGACCACCAAAATGCAACGTAATCAACACCAAGTGGGTGTACAAGACCAAGTATAAGTCCAACGGCATGTTGGATAAGTACAAGGCTCGGTTCATGGCAAAAAGATTCGCACAGGTACATGGTTTTGATTATCAGGATACTTTTGCTCCCACAGCTCGACTAACCACAATTTGTAGTGTTTTGGCTTTAGCAGCACAAGAAAGTTGGCCCGTGTTTCAGATGGATGTAAAATCCGCCTTTCTAAATGGAGATCTCAAGAAGGAGGTATACGTGGAACAACCACCAGGTTTTGTAATCCACGGTTCAGAAGGTAAAGTATGTAAACTGAAGAAGGCACTTTACAGGCTGAAATAGGCCCCACGAGCATGGCACCAATGGATTGATGCCTACTTTCTACAAAACGGGTTTAGGAGGAGCCCATCTGATGAAAATTTGTATAACTACAAAGAAGGATGCAAGTGTATGATCGTGGTCCTTTATGTGGATGACCTTGTCATAACAGGGAACCATGAAGAGAAGATCTCTTAGACAAAGAAGTTGCTAGGAAGAGAGTTTGAAATGACAGACCTCGGACTCATGCATTTCTATTTGGGGATTGAAGTTTGGCAAGAGCCAAAACAGATCTTCATTTCACAGCTGAAATATGCTGGAGAGATACTGAAAGCATTTGGCATGGTTGAGTGCAAGACAGTTGGCACCCCTATGGAGGTTGACATGAAGCTTTCAAATGAGGATTCATCACCACTGGTGGACGAAGCGAAATACAGAAGGCTTGTGGGTAGTTTGATTTACTTGTGCAACACGCGGCCGGGGACATCAGCTTTGCGACTGGTGTACTAAGCAGGTTTTCCAATAAGCCCCGGGAGAACAATTGGAGGGCAGGGATGTGGGTGAAAAAATACATCAAAGGCACACTTGATTATGGCATCATCTATACCAAGGGCAACATCTTGACCGGATTCTGTGACTCGGATTGGGTAGGAGACATGGACAACAGGAGATCAGTGACAAGTTACTGTTTCTCACTTGGATCTGGAGTTGTGTCATGGGTCAATAAGAAGCAACGTACAGTTGCTCTTTCTTCTACCGAGGCTAAGTACAAATCTACATGTTTTGCTTCTTGTGAGGCAGTGTGGTTGAGGAGGATTTTAGGGGACATGGGTGCAGTGCAGAACAAGCCTACGTAGTTATCATGTGACAATCAGAGTTGCATGGCGATTGCAAAGAACCCTATGTTCCATGCTCGCACAAAACACATTGAGATTCAATATCACTTTGTACACGAGCTCATCATGGATGGAGAGGTTGACTTGGTGTACTGTCTGACTACAGAGAATGCTACGGACATCTTCATGAAGGCTCTTGGAAGAGATTTGCTGGAGAGGCATCTTCATCGACTTGGCATTGGGCCAAAAAAGTAAGTTTACTTGCAGGTGGACATTGAGGGGGGGTGTTAGATATCAATGCTCCACTCTCGTGTAACTACATGGGAACCAGCTAACTCTACTTGTAAGCCCCCCATATGAGGAGAAGGCATTTGAGTAGCTCGGTTATCTGGTAGGTCCTGGTTTGGACACCAGATGGGGGCCATGTGTGGCCTGATGGCTGGACGGCTTTAGATAGAGTTGGCATACTGCCAACTAGGCTACATGTAAGTTCGAGAAGGCATCCCATGATTGACCGCACTGAGGGTAGATGGAGCATTTCTCGGGGCAGTCCACTCTCAGGTTGCGGGGCCCGTTTGGAGCCCCAAATGATCCCGGATGGCTGTGGTTCGAACGGAGACCGTAGGTTAGTTGCTCTATTTTGTGCACCGGTTCTATCATGTGGTCGGTGGCCTATTTCGGGACCAACCCCTAGTCAGCCGTTTTGGGCAGATTGGGTCGGTCACCCAATTGAGTCTAACCAACTACGAGTGGTGGCTATATAAGAGCAAGCCCGTGAAGCCCATCATCATCATTGGCTACAGCAACCCTAATTCCTTAGCATCCAACCTCCATCCTCTACTGTTTCCAGCATGCCATCGAAGCTTCTCACACAGGAGTGCACAGCTGGGAGGCAGCGCCATCTATTGTATCAGTTCTACAGTAACCAAATTTTTGATTCTCCATACTATCTACTTTTCTCTCTTGCATACAAGATCATGTTATCTGTTGAGCACAGACATTGTATTGATTTCTTACATAGGACCCTTGTGAGCCCTCCCTCGACTCTCATGAGCACTCCCCTGACTCTCATGAGCCCTCCCCCAAGTCCCGTGAGCCCAGTCCCCAGTCTCGTGAGCCCACTCCCAAGCCTTAAGAGCATGAGCCTTCCCCTGAAGCCTCAGCCTACCCCTCAGCCTTCCCCTCAGCTTCCCCTCAGCCTTCCCCTCAACCTTCCCCTCGGCCTTCCCCTCCCCATGAGAGCACTCCCCTGATCGAGCAATATATCTTTGAGAACCTCCCTTCCTCTCAGCCTTCCCCTCCCCATGAGAGGACTCCTCCGCATGATCAAAATGTATTCGATAACCTCCCTAACATAGAGAGGCTTCCTGGGGGCCAACATGCTACTAGGAAGAGCACAATCTTCCCTCTCACAGTGATACAGCCTGTTGTGGAAATGGTACCTATGCCCATAAAGAGGGTAAAGCATACGCCGAGGAAGCCCCATCCCAAAGAAGGACAAAGCTGAGGATGCCTATGAGAGGGGGATTCAGAGGAGGATCAACGCAAAAAAGAGCAGCGCAAGAAATTCAAGGCAGACAGGAGGCCGTGGGACCATGTTTAGGTACTTGTAAAGCCTCCACCAAGAGTCAAGAAGCCATACAGAGCAAAGCCAGGAGCGTAAGCCCTAAGGGAGATCAGACAGATGCAAAAGACCACCGACAACCTGATCCCACGTGCTCCCTTCCAACATGTGGTACGGGAGATCGCACAGGGATACAAGGACGATGTGCGATTCAACACAAGAGCTATGGGGGCACTCCAGGAGGCTGCAGAGCAAGTGACCACCGCTCCTATTCGAGGATGCTGAAGGCGAATTTGCTAAAAGGAGAGTAAGAGCTTGTTGCCAAGCTTGGCAAAAGAGGCATATTTGCGACTTGTTCCCATGATGAACCCTTGGAATATGGTGCTAAATGGTGGCATATGGATGCCTCGATAGAGATGGGAATTCCATCTCTCTACCCAGCATGTAGGGGCTTGGAGCTGCTGATCTAGGCTGTGCTTTTATCCTCCAATGTACCATAGGCAACGAATCTCCCCACTAAGGCTTCCCACCAATCGAGAAATGGGAACAACTTGTTGTTCCCGATAATATACGTACTGCAGTGAGCCATTGTGATGCTTTGAGAAGACTAGCTTTTGAAATTGCGAAGGCTTCTCGTCTTCTCAGTTTGCTCAGATGAGGAACAAAAATTGCAGGAGTGCGCTACCTTTTATGTTGATCGTCTAGGAAGAAGAAGTATTATGACTGTTGTTTAAAAGCACACTAGAAGGTTTGTGCGTGTATGAAAAATCAGGAAGGAGCAAACCCATCTTATAAATTCAAAAGCTAGGTTTTGAAGAACGCCCTCAAAGTACATCTTTGATATTGTGTAGGTTCAATAATATCTATCCATGTGATTGATTAGGCCAACGATAACTTGAATTCAAGAAAAGCACGATGATATCCGAATCAAAAGAACATAATTTTAGAGAACGTGTGCTAAAAGATGGATGCACGACTGTAGCAGACACTCGATCTATCCAAAGCTGCTTCAGTCAAAAATGTGATCTCCATCCATGCTTCGCTTTAACTCTCACAAACCTTCCTTCACTACACTCGAGTCGTCGCTCCGAAACCAGCTACATGCAGTTCGTGGTGAAGCTAGTTGAGAACGAGTAGTTTGTGGTGAAGAAATAATGATGAGGTGCATCCTAGGGGACAAGGACATGGCTCTGGTGAAGTGGCTACGGAGTGACCCAAGTGCAAGTTCCGATCTCTTTTAATAAAATATATCCACATTCTCTACACTATCACATTGTTGAGTATTCTCCATGTTTATGACTGAAGTTACTGATCATTTTAATGTAAGTTTTGAATTCTGGCAAATCCTAAAGGAATTTCACCATAGTGCAAATGGGAAAAGTGTCCGAGACGTCGCCAGGAGCCTAGAAATCCTAAAACCTACCACGGCATGAATTTGGGCATTCTGGAATTTTGCTTTCTAGGCTCTTGCTAACGTCTCGCCCCTATTCTCAATGTACTCAAACTAGCCAAGAAGAAAGATAGCCTGTGAGGCCTTTTGTATATATAAACATATATTTCAAGGGATATTTCAATGAATACATGACTACATGTCTTTATTTTTTGTTTTAAGTTCTCATTGCTCATTCATGAATTCATAATATTTATTCCATTGTATTTTGTTTAAGTCATTGATGATATATTTTCTCCAGCATTTTAATTGTGTTAATTTAATGCATTTCTAGCCAATTTAACATCATTTTCACCAATTCTCGATATCAAAATTTCATTTCTGTCAAATCCTAAAGGAATTCACCATCGTGTATAAGGGAAAAGTGTCTTTGAATCCCCTAGTGGATTCCTAGATATAAATCTAGCTGCAACAGCACTAACGTCCTCCTCTCCTGCTACCAAAGACATAGTTGTTGTCGTTAATGCCCTGCCATGAATGTTCGATCCAAAGACATTGATAGCAGCTAGGCGGTGTACCAAAATGACTTTGTAGGCATTTTGGGTAATGTTGGAGTATCTGGTAGCGTGTGACAATGCCTTGCACTTCAGCAGCTCTGAAGGACCTGGAGGAGAAAATTTGTTGTGAAAGACCACGATATGCTCTATGACTTTGCCAAGGTAATGGGCCAAAGAATGATCTCGCCCAAATGCGCTGTAAACATTACCTCGTCGAGATGAGAATTCATCAAGCTCAAATGCATCTTGCAACAATTCAACAAATATTAGAAGACTGACAAAACAAATTATACCGAAAGAACATCAAAATAAAAAATATTGTTTAAACTTACCACCACTACAGCATCGTCAGCCTCTATCCCTTCCTCATTTGCAATGTTGATGGAAATAGGTGCTGTGTGATGTTCCGTTTGGGAGGTGGACGCTTTCTCTTGGAGGTGGAAGATTCTGCATGAGAGGGCTGTGCATCATATATGGACATGTCTGCATCCCTCATTGAAACCAACGTCATCAAGGGAAACTCTTCCATTGTCTGATCTTCGAAACCTAAAACCCTAGGATCTTTGACATTTGTGTCAACATTGAACCGCGATAGGACTCCAAGTGCCTCATCCTCTCATAGTCCAAAAAGAACCTCTATGTCATGGAGGAATACATACTCTTCTCCATCAATGATGAGGGGGGACAAGGACCATAATTCTAATTCTGGGTCAGCGGTCTCCAATCTAGATTCTTGATCTACTAGGGGCTCTTGATGTAGGCTCAATGCTTGAGCTACTTCCATCTCCTCTATTGCATCATCAAGACTCTCTTCCATGTACATGTCCGAGTCTAGGGACAAGTCTAGGGATGACTAGATCAGCAGTTCTACTAGAGGGGGTGCTAGACGATGAGGCTTCTTCCTCCAAATTTCCTTCTTGGAGAAGGAAGATGAATGTCATCTCCCATGAAAGAAATTTGGTGCCTCTATTTCCTATGATCCCGACGTCTAAGATGTCTTTAACTTCGACCATCATATGATCTCCCTCTAGGGTTACCGCCTCTCATTTTCTTTCCCTCTCATGTGACAACTTGGTTATGATATATATTAAAATGGAGATTGCAAGGAGAAATCATGTGACAAGTTGGCATTTATTTCAAAAAAAATTCATGTGATAAAATATTCACATTAAAACATTGTAGGAGTAGATTGGTAGCAGTGCCAGGCTAAACTAAAAGAACGGCACTAGTGAGATTGGATATGATATATATTAAAATGGAGATTGCAAGGAGAAATCATGTGACAAGTTAGAACTTATTTCAATTTCTTTTCATGCAATAACATATTCACATTAAAACATGTAAGGAGTGGATTGGAAGTGGTAATTGATATAATTGTTAATGTACCTCCTTGTTATTTTATCACTAGTCCAGTTATTTATTTTAGGATTTATAACATAACTACTAGACCTTGAGCTTTGATAATGGGATGCATAGGAATTATTTTACCTTGGACCCTGGGAGCCATCCTAATCCATGAGAGTTTGTGGAGAATTGGCAGCAGTGCCATGTTAAACTAAAAGAATGACACTAGTGAGATTGGCTATGATATATATTAAAATGGAGATTGCAAGGAGATATCATGTGACAAGTTGGAACTTATTTCAATTTTTTTTCATGTAATAACATATTCACATTAAAACATGTAAGGAGTAGATTGGCAGTTGTAATTGATATAATTGTTAATGTATCTCCTTGTTATTTTATCACTAGTCCAGTCCTTTGTTTTAGGATTTATAACATACCTACTAGACCTTGAGCTTTGATAATGGGATGCATAGGAATTATTTTGCCTTGGACCCTAGGAGTCATCCTAATCCATGTGAGTTTGTGGAGAATGGCACTAGTGCCAATCTCCAAAATCTGAATTAGTTTGCCACTCTCATTCTATGTCTATGTAAGTGTTAAATAGATTGGCAGGAGTGCCATGCTAATAGGGAAGATGGAAACATTTATGCATAAAATTTTTGAGAGATTGGTGGCACAGTGCCATTATCCACAAACTCTCATGGATTAGAATGGCACTGGTGCCATTGTCTATCAGAATGTGTCTATCAGAATGGCACTGGTGCCAGTCTCATTTGTGTTAGTCACACAGAGAATCACATCAGTGCCCACTGAAGTTAGATTGTAGAGAATTCTCCATGTAAGTTTGTACAGAATGGCACTGGTGCCAAGATCATGCCATTCTCCACAACATGCTTTAGTTTTCCACTCTCATACTATGTCAACGTTTATTAGATTGGCAACACTGCCATGCTAAAAGGGGAGATGGAAATAGATGTGGGAACATTTATGCATGACATTTTTTAGGCATTGGACATAGTAACATTATCCATAAACTCTCATGGATTAGAATACCACTGGTGCCATTCTCTATGTGAGTTTGTACAGAATGGCACTGGTGCTAGTCTCATTGGTGTCTATCACATAGAGAATCACAGCAGTGCTCAATGAAGGTTAAATTTTAGAGAATGTCTCTCATGCCATTTTTCATGTGTCTGACACTAGTGAGATTGGCTATGGTATATGTTGAAATGGAGGTTGCAAGGAGAAATCCTGTAACATATTCACGTTAAAACATGTAACGAGTAGATTGGCAGCAGTGCCATGCTAAACTCAAAGATTTATGCATGATATTTTTGATACATTGGCACCAATTCCATTCTACACAAACTCACATGGATTAGGATGGCAGTGGTGCCATCCTACTCCATGTGAGTTTGTGTAAAATGGCACAAGTGCCAATCTTAAGCCATTCTCTACAATCTGAATTAGCTTGCCACTCTCATTCTATGTCTATGTCTATGTGAGTGTTAAGTAGATTTGTAGCAATGCCATGCTAAAAGGGAAGATGGAAGTAGATGTGGAACATTTATGCATAACATTTTTGAGACATTGGCCACCACAATGCCATTATCCACAAAATCTCATGGATTAGAATGGCACTGGTGCCAATCTCATTTGTGTCAGTAACATAGAGAATCATATTAGTGCCCATTGAAGGTTAGATTTTAGAGAATTCTCCATGTGAGTTTTTATAGAATGGCACTAGTGCCAATCTCATGCCATTCTCCACAATCTCAATTAGTTTGCCACTCTCATACTATGTCAATGTTAAGTGGATTGGGAGGAGTTCCATGCTAAACATCCCTTTAGCCATTTCAACCTTCTGGCTATGAGGGAAATCAGCCCCACAGGTAGATTCAATGAGTAGACAAACATGGAATTTAGAAAGCTATGGGTGCTACCACTATCCACAAGAATACAACCATCTCTACTTAGTACCTTCCCATCTTTGCACAAGTTAATTTAAACTTGCACACATTATTGTGATCCACACTTGCATTTTACACCATATTCAAACATAGACTTTTGTTCTCTCACATAAGAGATTGATATAATTTTTAATGTACCTCCTTGTTATTTTATCACTAGTCCAGTCCTTTGTTTTTTAGGATTTATAACATACTTATTAGACCTGGAGCTTTGATAATGGGGGGATGCATAGGAATTATTTTACCTTGGACCTTGGGAGCCATACTAATCCATGAGAGTTTGTGGAGAATGGCAATGGTGCCAATCTCCACAATCTGAATTAGTTTGCCACTCTCATTCTATGTCTATGTCAGTGTTAAGTAGATTGGCAGCAGTGCCATGCTAATAGGGAAGATAGAAATCGATGTGGAACATTTATGCATACCATTTTTGAGACATTGGCACAGTGCCATTATGAGGCCATTATCCACAAACTCTCATGGATTAGAATGGCACTAGTGCCATTCTCTATCAGAATGTCACTGGTGCCAATCTTATTGGTGTCAGTCACACAGAGAATCATATCTGTGCCCATTGAAGTTAGATTGTAGAGAATTCTCCATGTGAGTTTGTACAGAATGGCACTGGTGCCAATCTCATGCAATTCTCCACAATTTGAATTAGTTTGCCAACATTTATGCATGACATTTTTTAGACATTGGCCATAGTGCCATTATCCACAAACTCTCATGGATTAGAATACCACTAGTGCCATTTTCTATGTGAGTTAATGATCTGCATGGGTGTGTGCCTAGTGTTAGATATCAATGCTTCACTCTCATGTAACTATGCGGGAACCAGCTAACTCTACTTGTAAGCCCCCCATATGAGGAGAAGGCATTTGAGTAGCTCGGTTATCTGGTAGGTCCTGGTTTGGATACCAAACGGGGGCCATGTGTGGCCTGATGGCTGGACAGAGTTGGCACACTGCCAACTAGGCTACATGCAAGTACGGGAAGGCATCCCATGATCGACCGCATTGAGGGTAGATGAAGCATTTCTCGGGCCAGCCCACTCTCGAGTTGCGGGGCCCGTTTGGAGTCCCAGATGAGCCCGCATGGCTGTGGGCCGAACGGAGTTGCTCTATTTTGCACACCGATTCTATCGTGTGGTCAATGGCCTATTTCGGGACCGACCCCCAGTCGACCGTTTTGGGCGGATTGGGTCGGTCACCCAATTGAGCCCAACCGACTATGACTGGTGGCTATATAAGAGCAAGCTCATGAAGCCCATTTCATCACTGGCTATAGCAACCTTGATTCCTTAGCATCCAGCCTTCGTCCTCTACTGTTTCCAGCATGCCATCGAAGCTTCTCTCACAGGAGCACACGGATGGGAGGCAGCGCCATCTATTGTATCAGTTCTATAGTAATCAAATTTTTAATGCTCCATACTATCTGGTTTTCTCTCTTGCGTACGAGATCTTGTTATCTATTGAGCACAGACGTTGTATTATTTTCTTACATGGTATTAGAGCCTGGACTCTAGCAAGAAGATTTGGTAGTGTGTTTCTATTTGCGAGCAGATTGTGAGAGATGGCCCAGCCTGCAAGACTGCGAATCCCATCGTTTGATGAAAGCAGAAAGTTGGACGGCTCTAACTATCCACTCTGGAAGTTCAAGATGAAGACCATCCTAAGCGCATATGAGCTTTGGGACACTGCTACTGGGGTGGACGTGAGGCCAGTTGTGAGATTGGATCCAGCCAATGTAGGACAACAGATAGTACAAACTGTGGATGAGATTCTCGCGTAGACAAGAAGAAATGCAAATGTGCTGTATTCTATTATTTGCAGTGTAAGTGATTCTGTCATGGCATTAATTCAACATGTTACCACAGCGGAGGAGGCATGGACGGTCTTGAAAAATCGATACGAGACCACGAATTAGACGCGGATTCAGAATCTGGAGACAACTCGTGAACGAGAAATTGTCTGAGTCTGAAGCGGGAGAGAAGTTCATCACCAAGGTGAAGAATCTACGCGATCAGATGACTATGATTAGCATCACCATCACCAGCGAGAATCTAGCACGAAGGTGTATATGGATTCTCCTACCAAAGTACGACGGTCTTGTTACGGTGCTAAATACACATAACAGAAATCGGCCCCTCAACTTTGAGGATTTCAGCGCGATGCTTCTGGAGGAGGAGATGCATCAAAAGATGAGGACTGGAGAAGATTTGGCTTTCTACACTGGATCAAAGAAAGGTAAGGGTAAGGACTCTGGTAACCCATCTTCTTCTGATGATAAAAAGAGAAAGAAGAAGATCAAGTGCTTCTATTGCAACAAGGCAGGGCACAAGTAGAATGAGTGCCGAAAGAAGATTACAGATGAGAAGAACGGAGTAAAGAAAGAGTCCAGCAATAGCGTGCAGGTAGCACCAGTAGAGCTGTTCGTAGCAATTGAGGAGATTTGCATGGAAGCAATTCATGTACTTGCGGATGAACCTTGGATCATTGACAGTGGTGCATCGCACCACATGACCAGTCGGAAGGATTGGTATACCTCTCTACAGTCGGTAGGGAATGACATCCTTGTAGCAGTCGATAATGATGCGAAACGTCCAGTAAAAGGAAAAGGTACGATTGCTTTCAAGTCAGATAGAGTTGTAAAACAGTTGTCCGATGTTCTTTATGTGCCAGATATCAAGAGGAACTTGTTGTCTGTTTCTGCGATCATGGATTGAGACCTCAAAGTTCAATTCGATAAGAATGGTGCACAAATCTTGGATCTTCAAGGAAAGGTCATTGGTAAACATACACGGCGCAACAACATCTACAAACTCTCAGCTTTCAGTGCTCGAGCCAATGTGAAGAACACTAAGCTATGGCATGAGAGGTTTGGTCATCTAAACCTTAGTTCTTTGAAGGAGATGCATAAAAGTGGAATGATTGTAGACCTACTAGAAATTTCAGATCTGCCCGATGTATGTGAAGCTTGCATGATGAGCAAGCAGCATCGACAGCCCTTTCCTAAAGAGGCCAGCAGGGCAAAGGCTCCTCTAGAGCTCATTCACACGGACCTCTGGGAAAAGATGGAGACAGAAGCTTTGGGTGGTTCCTACTACTTCATGACGCTGATCAATGACTACAGTAGAAGGATATGGATATACTTCCTGAAGACTAAAGATAAGGCTTTTAATAAGTTCAAGGAATGGCATGTAATGGTCGAGAAAGAAACGGGGAAGAAGATGAAGAAATTGAGATCAATTAGAGGTGGAGAGTTCACATCAATTGAATTCGAGAGTTACTGCAAAAGTCACGGGATCAAGAGGCAAAAACCCCCACCACATACATCACAGCAAAATGGAGTAATAGAATGCAAGATGCGCATCATCTGTGAAATGGGTAGGAGTATGATGAAAGGAAAAGATTTGCCAAAGACTTTCTGGGCTGAAGCATGTAACACTGCAATTTACATTCTGAATCGTAGCTACACGAAAGCTATGAACGGGATGACTCCACTGCATGCCTTTTCTGGTAAGAAACCTTCGGCTGCACATTTCAAAGTTTTTGGATGTGACTGTTTTGTGCATGTCCTTGATGCTAACAGGACCACCGAAGAGCCGAAACTGTATTTTCTTAGGCTATAGGGAAGAGGCGAAGGGTTATTGTCTCTATAACCCTGTTACCAAGAAGGTAATAGTAAGTCGCGATATGGTCTTCTCAAAACAGCTACATCAATTGGAGGAGGATGCTTCCTTCCCAGACAACTAGGACTAGGATATCCATCCAATACCACCACCAACAGCAGACCGAACTCCCCCAATGGTGCTTGGGCGGATTCAAGATAAAGAAGATGAAGAAGAGCCTGTAGAACCACAATGGCAAAAGCCATTCCCGAAGTGGGTAAAGCAGCTTTTGGATGGTAGAGAACCTCCAGCCATTGAGGAGGAACCATCTGAACACTGACGGGTCCAAGAGATTAGAGGAACAAAGAAGAGCACAGGAACACTTGGTCAACATGTAGAGCTTGTACCAAATCAAAGTACATTGGCCATGTAGATCAATTCCTTAGAGATGCATGCAAGGTTTTGTCTAAATAATAATGTAGATCGGGGGGGTTGAAAAGGTAGTGAGACAACCATAGCAATTAGGGATCTCCTAGTTAAATTCTCCAAGTCTATTATATGCATGTTGAATAAATTAATAGTTTAAGAAGTTTACTCTTATTTGCATGCATATTCACATTTTGAATAGTTATGGCTATTGGTGATTCAGTATCGATAAAGGGATTGACATGTTCACCACATGAACTTCAACAACTTAGATTCTTTTTGTGCAATAACAATTTAGATTCTAAGGTGGAAATATATTTAAAGGTGAACATCCCTATTGACTTACTAAAGCATTTCTTTATGAAAAAATCAAAGAGGAACTCCTTTCTATCAATCATAAATTACATACTAAAAGTAATCATATTGTAATTGATAATAATTTGCACACACATCAAGAAAGAATACAACTCACTCACCTCAAATAAACATAACAATAATCCAATCAACATGGTGCCACATAAATATGGGAAAAGTTTACAAATACTTGGTCCACCCAAGTTAAAATAAAGATGGAAATATCCTTCCATATAGGCAAGCAAACCCATCCTCCAAACTATCCTGGTGATAAGATTGAGGATTGGATTTTAAAATTCCTATTTCCCACAAACAGTATCTTACACTAGTTACACACACACACACAAACTATTAGACTCACTACTGTTTGGGAAAAAACAAGTTGAAGTTTCTTCAATGGGCCTACCCAAGAATATGTTTATGCTATGTTTAGTTATGTGGTGATGGGTTCGCTCTTCATTTTTTTGGGGGGTTTTTATTTGGTCAATGGTCTATATTTGTATTGTTGTGTAAAGCAAGGAGTGGTCTGACCAGTATATGTAGTTTGTGCCAAACTTTGTTGTTTCTTTTTTTGCATTGGTCCAGATATGGTCAATAGTCATTCCATGTACTATTGTTGAGAATGTTATCAGTTGCTGCATTTTGTAGCTCTACATCATTTCTTTGATTCTTATCGTGGGGGCTATTTGTGAGTTGTAGTTGATGTTAAAGTCGCCTACAACGTATGTTGTTGTTTGTTGTGGTATCATGTCGGATAATGTTTTGATATTTTGTGTGAGTATATGTGTTTTTGTCTTTGAAATATGTGGCTAGGCCTAGACCTGGCTGATGATGTCGTGACACTATGGAAAAATGGCATATTTGGTGCTTCACATAGTTGTATGTGTGTTTCTTCTAAGCACAAGATTGTTGCATGGAGGATGCTTTGTGATTTCAAAATGTCTTCTTCGTGAAATTGGAGTGAGCGTGTGTTTCGGCCTTGTAATGTTTTTTCTGCGGTGCTATTTTGGCCGAAGTCTACCTGGTCGAATGTCCAACCGCTTTCCGCACGTAGTCTTGTTATTTCTTGTAGGACTATTTTGTTTGTTTTTATTTGTTTCATTCTAACCTCGAGATGAAGTAAAGGTTTTCCGGATTGCGTAGCCTTGACAATGCTGTATAGTTCAAGCCATGTGTTTTGATCCCACTGGGATCAAATATGTGTGCGTCCATGGTGAGTCCTTGTAAGCGGTGTACTGTTTTGCATGGCTGCAGCTTGTATTGGGAACTGTTTCTGTGTGATCGTGTTCAAGTGGTTGTTGCCTACTTGAAATTCATGTGTGATTCATAGGATAGGGGTCCATTTTTTGTCTATGTTTGTATCATATAAGTTTCTATTTTCATAGCATGTTTTTTGCCTCTTTTCATGTCAATAAATTCCACCTAGACGTGGCACAGTTTCCCCTAGGTTTCAGATCCTCTAAAAATTCCATCTGCTCCGTTGACAATGCCGTCATTGACGTCTAGGTTTCCTGAGCATATTTCAACAATCATTCCTGGTTTCAAGTGGAGTTCATGATGTAGGCCACATGTTTTCCTAGGGTCCTCTGGGATTAGTATTGTTTTGCTACATGTTTTTTGCCTAATATCAATTGACAGAAGAATGTGTGGTTGACATGATAGGTTGCCGAATATGTTTTGGTTGTGTTGGTTATTTGTGTTGTTTGTGTAAAATAAGTGCAGGATGTTGTTTTTATCTAGTGGTGTTTTAAGGTGCACAGTGTTTAAATAGTTAATGTCTTGGTTATTTTGTGCTCCTGTTCTGATTCTATTATCTCCAAAAATGCTTTGTTATCTTGGTGCATTGGTTGTTCCAATTCAAAGTACTTGACATATGATCTCCAAAATGAGCCGATCATTGTTGTTGTTGATTGCTCTAAGAATATTCGAGCATCTTTCACTAGACCTTCTTGGCAAAGGTCGCCCCGCACAGTAGTACATCAACCCCACCAAATGGTTCATTGTGATTATGTTTTATTTCTTGCATTTGCATGTTCACGAGGAATGTGTTAATGCCCACCAATGATATTTCATCTATGAGAATAGCCCCGACGTCCTTGTATTATGTAGCCAAAGCTTGGAGTTTCTCTGTAGAGAGCTGAGGCTTGCATATGAGCTTGTTGGCAATGGTAGATGGAGTGCTGCATGCAATGTGTTGCCATTATTCCTCTTGTTGCCTTTTCCATGTATGCTACTAGCAGGACTTTTGGTAGCTCAATGTGCGAGTAGTGTCAGCGCAGTGCCTCTGCTATCATTGTTGCAACGAAGGTTTTCTCTATTCATGTGTTCCCTATTATGAATAGGTGTATTTGTTCTTCTTGGTTTGTTCTTTTTTTTAGCATAATGTCATCAAAGAGTAGCCGCTGTTTAGAGTTCATTTTCCTTGGTTTGGTTTGTTGGAGTGGGTAGAGCTTGTTCAATTTTTTGTAGCAATCCATGTCATTGGCAAGATCACATTTTTCTATGGATGCCACTGGCCGTTCATCACTTACAACTGTAAGGAAGCTACCGTCATTCATCGCTTGCAACTATAAGGAAGCTGCTGCTGCTACTTGCTGTCATTTTGGGCTATGTGGCATCCTTTTGAAATTGTGTAGTGAGTCAATGCTCCCTTGGTTTTCTTTGTACATGTCTTTCTAGGTTTGGAATGTTTTGTCTCCAAAGTGTGTTCAGTGGAGTGGAATAGGAAGAGTAGGCATAGTTCCCTATAGTGGTTCTCAGGTTCTTTCATTTTGTTGTAGTTATCGTAACATATTATTCTTTCTTTTCTTCTTTTTTTAGTACGTCCTTGTTTTATAGTGTAAGCACTTGAAAATGTGGCCAAGCAAATATAATGTAAGTTTTCGTGTTTGTTCAAATACTTCATGACAATGTCATTGAAGAAGATGCCAGTGCTCTGTAGATGAAGCAACTCTAGTTGTGCACGTCTTTTCAGTAGCAATGCTTTGTCAGTAGGCACGCTTGTGTCTATGTAAATGAATTCTCTTGTAGTGCTTGTTAGAAGCAATGACAGACAAGTAGAAAGCCTGTTGTGCATTGATGTTTTGTGTATTTAAAAGTGCATTTCCAACCTTGTGAACACTCTCATTCACTGTTGCATTGTCTTGGAAGCTTTGAATGATTGCATTGTTTGTTTCTTTGTTGATTTTGGTTATGCATGATGTGTAGTAAGATGCTACTATGTGAGGGTTTTAAAAAACTTGTATGTCAATGTTAGCTCCCCATAGTTTGGTTAAAGTTGGATTGAAATTATTTGTGTAAATATCTTTTGGATCTCTTCTCATGAATATTTTTGGTTGAGAGATGATGCTTCTTAGTGCCATTTCATATGCCTTTTCAAAAAGGTTGATCTTTTGAAGGAATGAATCAAAAGTCAATGTTGTGGATGTTTTATCTTGTGTGCAAGATTGAGTTGCGCACTGTCAGTAGTTATATATTTGTCAATAAATTGTTCTATGGTCTTGTCATCAGCGTCGTTACAATCGGGCCCTTTGCCTACCCAGAGCAGCAGGCCATGATCATGTTGGCTCCCTCTATCTTGAAATTCTGTTACAAACAACAAGTCTGATATCATTCCCATAATAGTATTGTCCTGACATTGTAACGTTTTGAGGGCTCTGAATTTATGGACATAATATTGCGGCGTTGTCACCAAGTTTGATTTGATCACATGTTGGATATTGTCAATTGTTTGGTCTGCAAATAATGTGACGAAGAATGTCGGCCCTAGTTGTCTAATCATTGTGAAGATGTTACGTTTCAGTAGCTGCTTGAATCAGCTGAGGTTCTCAAGCAGACAAAATCCCGGAACCCAATTTTTGATTGCAGCAATTGTTCAATGTTTGTGCCTAGTACCACTGTTTTGCCTCAATTTTACGTCCTTGCATTTGTCCTTTGCGTATACGAACCCAAACAGATAATAGCACTTGCCATACCAACACCTTCATTGCTTTGAAAAACAAGTTCTAGATGGACCATGCAAATTTCCTATTCTCGTTGCGAAGTTCCCACTTTACTATGTTCTGGTAGCTTGTTCGGCTTGGTATGTGATACGTACAAGCGTGTCCATAAATAGACTTGGGAATGCAAGTTCTTCACATTGTTAGTCTTTTTTTTTTTTCCAAGAAAGAGACTTCTATTAAGTAAGAGAAAAACCCCATGAGAGCAAGCTCAAAGTGGAATACATCATGAAATCATGACGATAAATAAAACCCCCTCAGAGTGAGGTGGAAAACAACCAAGGCTGAGGCTGAAAGTGCCACCTCAACCCTGTATTAGTCTCAGAGAAGGAGAATCCTTCCATTCCCTGAAGAAAGAAGCCCTCCTAGCTGAGGTTCCATGGAAGTCTCCCTGCATACTCGTCCATACGGCCATCAAAGTATGTACGGTGTGTGTCGAGATACTAGCCAATGTGTGCGAGGGATGAACCTGAGTACCCTCCAAAGCCTCTATGCATCTGGCTCTCCAGATATGCCAAGATGCTATGCTCGCTAGAATCTCCCAAGAAGTATCCACAGAGGCATGTATAGCTGTAAAAGGAAGGTGTGGTACACATCCAACGAATAGGACTCAATCTGATGACATCCAACCGAAATGGCCCGAGAGGACTCAAATCTCTATAGAATACCTGAGTCCCTGTAAGAGAAAGCCAAGCCACTATGTCATAAAGAATGGGGAGTGGGCGAAGTGACTAAAAATCCTGGCTACCCCCATCCAAATCATCCTCGCCTGTCTGCAATCCCATAAGCAATGCTGAATAGTCTCCGAAGCAGAGAGGCAACGAGGGCAAGTAGGGTCGGATCTCCAAAGGTTCACTGCAATCCCACCATGGATAGAGAGCCAAAAGAAGATAGTGATCTTCCTATTCCTGTGGGATTTCCAGAGTCTCCTCTAGAAGCACCTCTACAGATCCGTAGTGATATCAAATGTCTCCCAATGAGGAACTCTAGAAGGTCTCCAACCTCTACTACTGAGCTGAAATCTCATGGCATTATTGACCGTGTAACAAAAGAAGGGGATGCTCTTCTCTTAATGCCCAGCATCAATCCACTCCCACTCTCTGGGGTCCCACTGCAAATACCTGATGGGAACTCCCCCATAGAGCCAAAGCCTCCAAGACCCAGTGGAGAGTAGCCGGGGGTCTGGGTCGAGGAACCACTCTAAATCTCATCCTTGCACCAAAAGACCTACAACCCTGATAGGCTGAAAAGTAGACTCAAGCAAGATGTCCTCTATGGACCTGAGCAATCTGCCACCATCTTGCACACTAAAAACTAAAGCATCCTCCTGTGCATCTCGAAAGGCCAAAACCTGAAGCGGAACACCGCCTCTCATAAAAGTACCTGCCCAAGTGGAGCAAGTGAGTGGCATATCATCTGTGTCTACCCAAACCTCTGGAAGGGCTGCCTCAATCTGTAAGATCCTCCCTGCACTCCCTCTGAGATGTCCTGTCAACCTTGATTTGGTCTCCTCTGGAAGCCTGTAGAAAGCTTTCCAAGACTCCATAGATGATGCAGGTTCCCTCTCCCACCTGGACCACTGATGTAGAGTGAGGCACCCAGTGGTCTCCCATGATCATCTAAAATACTATCATTCCACATGATGGGTTGCCTATCAATCGCTTCACGAGAGGAAGGAGGAATCCTCCGAAGAGTGCTCCTGAAACTGCCCCAAGCTTTCAGACTTTGTTAGTCTTTTAAAAGACTAAGAAGAGAAAATCCTTCTGAAGGGGCAATGATTATTGATTTGTTCTCAAAATCAATAACTTGTTGGCTTGTGTAAATGCCATGCACGAAGGTGTCAGTTGCAACATCAAGTGCAGGAGTGTGCTCGTTCATGTGCGCTACTGTTTATTAGAGTTATTCTTCTTCACAATGAATATGTTGGACGTGTTTGATCCAAAGGTGATTGATCTTAACGTTGTTTTTAATATAAAGAGGGGTCGCAAGCATTTCTTGCAATGCCTGCATTATTAAAGTGGGACGTACCAAGCCGATGATGTAGTTATGATCATAATCCAACTGGTGTTGGATTGCTACTGTCACTGCAACATAGTCGTTTATGAATTGGGGAAGAACTTGTTGTGCTCTGTCAACATCAGAAAAAACGTTTATGACGCTACCGTAGAGCCTAAGTTGGCCTTCATATGGCAACTACCTAATTTGTGCAAAAGGTATTCTTATCAAAATCAGTCGCTCCTCGATTTTGTTCAGGTTGGATGTGGTTTTTTGGGGGGTGGGCATCGACATGTCTTCCTTTGAGAACTTGGATTTTTTCCGTGAATGGATTTGGTTGTAGCATAGTGAGCATACAAGGACTTTGTTTTCGGTTTGTTATGTTATTTCATTTAGCTCTTCATTTATGGATGTTGTGTCGATGTTTATTTTTTTCAATTTTGATTTGAATGTCAAACATCCACAAGTAGAGCAGGCAAAGCTCGGTGTGTTTTTTTTTTTGGCAAGATATGTCCTCTTTGCATTTTGCATCACTCTTTTTTGTATCAGGGAACTGGCTTTGTTGGCCTTGTGAATAGATGCTCCTCCAATCAAGTTGTTATTGATATGAATTCCCAATACTTGTTCACTTCGTACCATGCATTCTGCTTCATTAGCGTTGTTAGAACCGAGAGCTGCGGCTTTTAGTCTGTAAATTTTATTACACGTTGCCTCGATAGTGTGCTTGCTTTCATAGTTACTTTGTTTGTAAAGGGTAGCAATTTGTTTTGCCATCGAATGCAAATTTTCTTGCAAAAGATGCAATAGGTCTAATTCCTCACTGCTCATCCAAATATTGTATGTTCTTTTGTTTTGTTTCTTTGCCAATGGCATAATTATGTGAGGAGTGGTTGATGCATTTATTAGTAAGAAACTTGGTTGTTTATTGTTCGAGTCGGTCAATTCCATTATTTGAACAATTGATTGGCCATCAAAAAGGAGGATAGAGAAAGAATGATGAAGAAGTTGATGTAGTGTTTGAAGGCAGTTAATGATCAGAGGTGGGCAACTGGTGGAGTTTTGAAATGCAGACAATATTGTGTTGGTTGCTTTGTCATTTAAATGTGGATCTGTCGCTTGTTGTTTTATTGTACTAGTTGTTGGATCGTCGATGTTACTGATGATAACGTTCTGTGCAAGCATTTCAAACATCATGTCGTACGTGTATGCAGGATAGAGAGAGATCAAACAAGAAGGCAAGTCAGTTTTGTTTGGGCTTTTATTATTGAATTCTCTGTTCCAATCGACATTGTAAGAGTCCAAGTTAATTCTTGAGTCCATTGATAAGGTAGAATAATTGAAGGCTTATGTCATGAATAATCTTCTAGAAGGCTATGTGTCCTTAGTTCTGTATGCAAAAACAAAAGAAAAAAACCTTCAAAAGTGGAACTCATCGCTCAAAAGGATTCCCAAGTCAAATATAATCTTGGAAACAGCGTAACCAACAAAGATGGAAGGACACATGGGAAGAAAGATAGGGAGACAAAAAGACAAAGAAAGAGAGAGAGAGAAGTACAATGTGAACTTTAAAACATTATGTTCAAATGCTATTCAAATACATGGACAATGTATCACATAACATTTTTATATTGCTTTGAAAATATTGGAGTAATTGCAACTGTAGAGAGTGCTTATGAGAGCAACGTTTCATATAAGAAGGAGAAATTGGCCACTGCAATCTAGCCTGTAAATGTGAGTTTGTAAGTATCACGTGGGAATGTAGTAAAGACAAAAAAGCCACACATCACATTATACCTATGAAGCCAACGTTTTTCGTAAGAAGAAGAATTTGAAGAGCAAAATGTAAGTTATGAATGTCAATTTGAAAGCACCATGTGTAAATATACCACAGGTAGCAAAGTAGCATGACTAATAACATTTGTACATTTTTTTTAGGTTGGAGTATTTACAAACCAAAAAAGTTGAGCACTAGGGTGCAACAACAGTAGCAGATACACTGAGTAAAGGAAGACAAAGGTTGGCGAGGTATATAGATGGACTATACCTATGAAGCCAATGTTTTTTGTAGGAAGAAGAATTTGAACACCAAAATGTAAGTTATGAATGTCAATTTGAAAGCACCATGTGTAATGTACCTCAGATAGCAAAGCAACATGGCATACAACATTTGTACAGAATTTTTTTAGATTGGAGTATTTACAAACCAAAGAAGTCGAGCACTAGGGTGCAACAACAGTAGCAGATAAATTGAGTAGAAGAAGTAAGGTATACATAAGGGCCTGTACATTAGAAGGGTTGCCAAACTAGGCAATCTTTGCAAAGGAGGTCACAAAGCCCAAATTGTTGATGGTAAATTCTCCGATGGGCCTCTTTTCGAGCAGCATGGACCATGTTGCGACAATACTCCAATTGTGGAATTCTAGAAATGGACAATGAAGGGCCAGTATCTCATCTACATGAGGAGCACGTAATTGTACGGCAACCTGAGTAGCATCACGTAAGACAACATAGTCCTTCAAAGAAGGGAACTGAGAAACACTTTGGATACCATCACAACTATAACAATATGGTCGCATAGGATCCTGGCTCACGCGACAACCGCCACATGCCTCATAGTGATACTCAACCAAAGGATTGTTGAGGCTAACAAAGTGTAGAATGCCATGTACCTACAAAGAAAACATAGAGGATTGTTATACTATCAAGCATTGCAAGTGATTGGATCTGTTAGTAGAGGTAGATAAAATATACCTTCTTGCCATAACCTAACTGGGACACTTGAAGATTACTACCCAAGATAGTGAAATCAAATACACCCAACGCGTGCCTTGCACGCATATAGGAAATATTCTTGGCAACATACATTATGATGCCTTCATCAACAAACTCGTCCACCAATCGAGCAAGGGTTTGCCTTCTATCGGCCATGAAAGACAACTGTTGCATGGAGAGCTAATCAAGAAATGGAAAATTATTAGAAATCTCTAGCAAAAAATGCTTTCAGTTTGGACATTTGGTTGTTACTGTAGCTCGATCCTCAGGGTTTGGTCCATTGGTGACAATGATTTGATCGGTTGGCCGTCCATCAAGGACGACTTTGACAATCACCAATGCCAGTGTGTTAATGACTAATGTAAATGGTGCACGCAAGTTCTCCATTTGATTTGTTGCCCAAGGTGCATAGCGTCGTATGATCATATCCGGAACAACATATAGCACCATCAAATGGTTCACCCTTCAGAACTCTTGTGGTTGCATCGATGCACAAAGTAAAAGAGGATGTTCCCCCCTCGCCACAGCCTTGCTTGCTAATGGTAGGGTCCTCAATTCTATAAAATTCATCAACTTGGAAAACATCTTTAAAATCCAAAACGTGTGTGTGGGACATGTAATGTAATGGTCTTTGAACATGCATAATCAGTGAGATCTATATGCATGTAGACGGGATATGACACATCTTTTGCTTTGAAAGTACCATACTTTGCCAAAACCTTTTTTTCAAAGGCAGAGTGATGTGATACAAACTCAGACAGTGCACCTATTGATAAGGTAGGTAAAGCATTTGGATTGATAGGATTGATGCCATCATGAACGTTGGTCCTGCTAGGGCCACTTCCATCATTTGAAACAAAGACATTTTTTATTAGATTTGGAGGGTCCACATTGTTGTTGCAAAGGCTCTTTCTAGGCTGCGTCCCAATATCTGAACTACCTAAAAAATGTCATTATCATTTGGGTGAGAAGTATTCAAATGTATCCGATAAGTTTTTGGCTTCACAATCTGCTTTTGAAATTAGTATCTCTTAAAGTCGTATCCTATCTTTATTAATGAATAATTTTTTGAATTACATTGCATTATAATGATAAATAATGTGCGTTTTTGAACCCAATGCTTTGTTTTTTCCAAACTTGCAAGAGAAAATACAATAAAAACTTGGAGCATGGTCTCCATACATTACTAGGAGAACCAAATATGCTTAAGTATTACAACATATTCAAAGCTAAAAGAATGTGGCTATGAAAGCATTGCAATCTACAAATTTTAAAGTTTACAAGTACAAAAGCTCTTCTTTCTTGCAATGGTGTGCTTGAAAATGTGAAGAGAACATGACTCTTGACTTTTTTTTTAAAAAAAAACTATCTTTGCATAATTTCATTAAAGTGACTTTTAGTCTAAATGATATGCAAATAAAACGAAAGGGTAATAATCTTATCAATTATAAGAGAGGAAATAATAAATTCATTTATGTAAGAAGTATATATTCTTACCAACCTAAAAATTTCTAACAAAAAAACAAATATGATAAACGCTTGGAAACAAATGTACACATCTCAAAAAAAGTATATGATCAGTTGAAATAGGGTTCTAGCTTGAAAAAATTAATGTAAGTACCACTCTTCAAATTAAATAATATTTACAAGAACGAGTGCAAGGATTAATAAATTGTATGCAGAAGAACAAAATGCAAGTTAATATTATGTGTCTATGATTTCAGAGGGCCCGTGCTCCTTCAGAATTGGAGGCCTTATATATAAATTTAGCTGACACTTCATTCTTATGTTGCATCCCTTGTCATGAATGACTTGTCAAACTGAACAGCCAAGACTAAATGTAAATCTTTGTGAAATATGTAAAGATGTTACAACAAAAAACATGCCAAAAAACAAGGCTATACCTTTAGCGCCGCAAGCTTGCTTGGCAGCTGCGTAGAACGCAATCTTCAGGTTTTTTTTGGAACTCAAGCTGAGACAACTCCATGTTGCGCAAGCGCTCAGACAACTCGCATTGGTGGACCAAGACCTATACTGACATAAAATTTATAAAGACACCTTGCATACAACAGCAATCAAAGGGACTTAAACAAACGAAAATGAAGCCCATATAACTTGCATCGGATCAAAAGGTTCAATCATTGGAGCTACACTTCAAACTGATGTTTTTGAGACTCCTGTGCGTATCAAAATATCTAAGAGAAAAAAACAAGCGGGTTTTTCCAAAGAGAGAATTTAATGAAGAGGTTCCCACACGGTTTCCGAGCTGCAGTATCAGAGAAGATGAATGCAAATGGGTCAACAGACCATCGACTACGTCCACAAGTTTTGGAATTTGCTCTCTTGCACAAGTCCTTCAACCAGGTTCTATATGTTGGCCTTCAAGTTTTCCTTGGAATCGTCTTCTGGCCCGCGTAAACAGTCGTCAGTTGCACAATTGTCACTCAATATTACATTCAATGACTTCTTCTATAACAAATAACGAGTATCGACATTAGCAATATGCACACAATTAGAACCGATTAAATATGCATATTGGAATCTTGACACGATAACTCACATAATAGAAGGCACGTCCTTCAAAGGCATTTTCCTGGATTTTGCCATATCCATCAAGCCTTCAAATAGACATCTGAATAGATATTTCTCAAATTTGATCAAAAAAAGTGAAATTCTACGCCCTCCAAACAAAGACACAGAACATACTGCAATTCAAGATTATTGGTGATGACATGAATTGGATTTCAATAACGTAGGTCCTAAAATATATCTCCACGATTAAGCTTTCTGATGACAAGTTCGTAAGGAATTTGTAAATAATATGAGAAACCCGTTGAACCAAAAGGCAGAAAAGAAAGACGAGAAAACAAGAAAGACACTGGACAGACGAAAAAGAAGATGCAGATTTCAGTCAGTAGAAAAGCAATGCTTCAACCGTGCACGTAGATAGATAAGAGAAACCTCGAGGAAAAATGAAGAAATACAGTGCAAACAAAGATCTTTCTCAAATTCTCCGCTACTAGTATCCATTGATTCTCCTGAGCCTACCGATCCATCATTAGAGATAGCTTGTTCCGCTCCTGACATATTGATTACTACCTCCCACTTGCTCTTTTTTTGCCCATGCTTTTCTCTTGTAAGCCGATGTGTTGTGGAGCAATGTAGAAACATCCGAAGGAAGGGACATGTAAGCTGCTTTCGTCAATGCATGCATACCCTGAACAACAACAATGATAAGGCATGTAGACGACACTGAGAACACGCCTGCGCTCCTCGCCTGGAAACAGCAAGACAAAGCAAACTTGCTCCATGCAGGCCTCCATGCAATTCACACCACAAGAAGTAAGAGGAATAGAGAACGCACCTGCGCTCCTCGCCTGGGAACAACAAGACAAATCAAAGCTGTTCCATGTAGGCCTCCATGAACTCCGCACCACAAGAAGCAAGAGGAGTGGTGCATGTGCCATGCGTGGAGCACCCGAAACAAGAACAACGATAAGGCATCCACACGGAGTAGAGTACTCGCCTTCGTCGCTTGGAAACAACAACAAAAACCAAAGCTGCTCCATACAGACGTCCATGAAATCGGGACCCCAACAACGAAGACGAGCGGCACAGGTGGCATACCCAGTGAGCACATTCCAAGTGGCAAGGCTAGAACTCCACCGGGCGCGAATGCAAAGAAGGAATTCGCTTCTTGGAATGGCCATCGGCTTCACCTAAGCCTCCATATCTGGCAGGCCAAAAAGCCCTCCTCCTCAAATAGTTGTCATTTGTCAACCCATTGCCTTCTCTGTGAAACCGGACCAGCAAGCCCTGGCCGATCTTGCAGGTGAAGCGCAATGTGCAGAGGCTCAGTAGCAAGGTTTGGGGACGTGTTACCGTCACAGTTGAACTACCTGGCACGGCAGCTCCGACAGTAGGATCAAACAGGGTCGAACAAGGTGGTGGAACGGTTAGTGTTCACGAGAGAGATCCCCTGAATAGCATGCATGCATAGCAAGGTCAAAAAACAAGAAGGTCCTCAACCAAAACATGCATTTGCTCTCCAAACCATCTCCCCCCTGCTTCCCATGCCTCCTTCGCAGACCTCTCCTTTGCCCTTCGCGCTCCTTGAGCTTCTCCCCTTCCCCGCCCAGCTTCTCTCTTTGCGGGCCTTCCCAGCTCAGATTAGTACTCCAAAAAAATGGGTTCGTGTTCCCTCAGCTTTCTTCCACGATCGTCAATTCCGCGGCCTACAATTCTGGCACCGAAGAGACCGAGCTGGATGACCCTATAGAATCGGGTAAGCGTGCCAAGGTAAGGTTTTTTCGTTCCAAAAAGCAATATTGAGCTTTTGCATAATGCGCGCATTGGTGAGATGACGTTGGCGGTGATGCAGCAAATGGTTACATTTGCGACATTCGAACCCAACGTTTCTCCATGAATTGCCCTATTATAGAAAGAGTTGGGCTCTTGCACGAAGAGAGAGAGAGAGAGAGAGAGGGGTGGGGGGGGGGGTACCCGAGGTGTGTTTGGGGGGGGGAGAGGGCTGGGGAGGGTTGGTACCCATGTTAAATCCCTTGTAAGAGAGGTTGGTACCAATGTTAAATCGTACATTACCCGATGTTACGTTCATTATAGACCAAACCCGTATTTGTTAATCAGAATCCAGATTCCCAACCCGATGCATTTACCATTAGAGAGTTTTTTTTTTTGCAAGCTGCATTTTGAATCTCCACAATTTTTTGCGCTAGATAATGCTTAAGAAGGGTCGCCCTGTGACTGACATACTGGCTATGGTGTATGGGCTGAGTTGGAGTGACAACGGAATCGCGTAATCAGTCAAGGAGAGATTCGTTGTAGTTCGTGAAACCAAGAATTGACACCTATGGTTGATGTCTAACATGTGCTAGCTGCGCAAGCAACTCCCTATAGGAGTTTCCTTATCAGGCTGCATGCCCTTTTCCTGCCTAACCCTATCAGTGTCAGCAATCCCCTCATTGTTTGAAATAGCATGATCCTGTGAGGCCATCACTGCAACCCTGGCCTATAACTTCTCAGCTCTCACCAAGATTTATGGCACCACTCCACACAAAACCTTCTGTCTAATTTGACAGAGCCCTCAGCAAGAGGTGTAATGCATATACAGCTTGATTTTGTACATTTTTCCCCTTATGTTTAAGGTTTGCTGTCCACCCAATTCATAAACCTTTAGATTTTCCTTGGTCTTTAAAACAAACTATCCTCTGGGCCTATCATGCTAGGCAATGTCCTTCTAGGACCCTTTTCTTTCCAAATGGGGCTTCCTGCCGGTTTACATCAAACCCTACCTGTGGCGTGGTCTGGTAAACCGAGCATGGGTTTGTTGCAAGATACCTTGGTAAGGCCTATCCATTGACGACTAACAAGTTGAAGGATAGATATCCCTTGAGATCTTCGTAGCCTGTCAGACTGTGTGGAACGATGCCTGTATGAATGCGATGGCTGAGCGTTAGCTTGCCGTCACCCCGCTCGGACCTTAGTAGTTGTCCAGCTTTTGTTCCACAGTTAGCATGTTTTCTTTGCTGAGGTCTACGGCTCTCGTCTGGGCATCACATAAGGTCTTGATATATGGTCAATCCCCGCATACAGAAACAAGCGTTGATTAATCTCACTCCCAAGAAGAGCCCATCGACCAATAGCTATGCGTACTCCACGTTTGTATGGCAGTTCCATTCCATTTGGAGATCTCCCATTCCCCACTCTCTTGTGTATATGGCAAATTTGCCAGCAGACTTCGATGGAATTCCCAATCATGGAAAGACAAAACGTAGCGGAGACCAGATGTGTGCATATCACGGATTCAAATATGTTTACCTGCTATGCCAGATTGGATACGCCCATCAAGCATAATTGCACTTCCAAATTGTTTTCCGGCCATCCACGACAGAAAGATCACAGGCATCCTTAGCAGCAAACCTTTCGCTTTCTCACCACAATTTCCTAGCCAGATCACTTATCATATACGTTGCATCGTAAATGTGGGCTCTTCTCCAAGGAAAACTCGTGCGTTCTCTTTTGTCTCATGTATCCGTCTGCTCCCTCGCCTTTCAGCCAGACTCAACCCTCGTTCTTTGGATCATCATTACCGGAGAAGGCAGTGAGTCACGCTTTGATACCAATGTAACGTGGTAGGCAATTCTGGCAACTATGTCACACACAACGATGAAAGGAAATTCTGACGATGAGTTTTCTTCAGCCTCTCTCTCTCACATTGACTTTCTCTCTCTCTCTCTCTCTCTCTCTCTGTGCACATATTAGGGCCCAAAACCAAATTGGGCTGGACCCCCCTTATGTACTTTATTTCATAGAGACTCAAAACTGCAGCTTCAAGTTGATTACAAGACGTGAGAAGACCAGAGTACAATGGGACGTTAGCTCGTCTCATGGCAAGTGCCATGTGTCATTTTCCTAGCTATCACTAATTACATGCCAAATAGATTGGCAGCTGTGGAGGCTTCTAAGCTTGGGGTCACATGCTGATGTAGACTTCTTTTGGTAAGCAGCCTTAGCCCCTAAAAGTAGGCCAAAGTCTATATCTATGTATGTTGATCACCGACTCATAGCTAGGAATCCCTGGTCAAACAAGCAGTGATATCACCCTCAAGTCTCAGCAGTGTTATGAGCCTCTACCTCTCAATCTAGAATATCTGGGATGATAGTCACAGCTGGCCCATGGCTTTCTGTATGGTATGTGAGAGGTGGATCCATGACATACGTAGAGAACCAATGTTTGAAGCAGCATGATGTATAGGGAGGTTCTCATTTCTCAACTTCCAATGTGTAATTTTTGGCATTTACTATGAAGGCTTTATAAATAGTGCTTTAATTCCCCCTAGAATCAGGTATAAATTCTCTCTCCATATGCTTTTCTTCAAATATGAATGTGGTTTGTTTGTGTTTTGTCCCAATGGTCATGGTTTTTATCTTTGTCTTGGCAAATGTTTAATTGCATGCTAGAGAATTCGCAAGATTTACTTAAGGCATGGAAGTGTCTTTGCTAACAACTTTCAGGTCTTGCTAAAAGAGCTGCATCATCTGCATATAGTAATAATAGAAGGTGTAGCTTGCTATTTGTACCCCTATATCACTGTGTGTTTTCATGCACTCATCTAGCTCATTAATAAACAAGTCAAATAAAGCCAAGGAGAGGGAGTATCCTTGTTTGAGACTGATATCATTGGGCATAATGACCATCCATTTGAAACTGAGCCATTTACAAGAGGCCTTGCTAGTTCAGCGAGTAATTAAGCTTATTTCAAGTTTTGGAAGATTGCCAGCCTTGTTATCCATGCTACAACTTTTGCTACCTTTAGTGTTGAATGCCTTTCTTTCAAAGCAGCAGTAGAGTGCATCTGCCCTTTCGCTACCTCTTCTCTTACCCTCACGAGGTGGTCAACTGTGTTTATATTTGGCCCAATACCTTCTGCTCAACTGCTTACTTTCTGCTCTCAAATTGTGCCATACAGCTTGGTCATGAGGCTGCTCACCATGACTCACATCTTTATAGTCTGCTCATTTCAAAAAATCTAAATTTGTATGATTGGACTTATTCTAGTCTTACAAAGGTATATATCTATTCGGAGATCTCACGGGTAGACTGTAGACTGCGCCTCCACAACGTACAAGACTGGGCAAAATAGTCCTATATATGCTGCTGATGTGGCCGACCTGGTCTGCTGACCTGGACGACCCAACCGACCTGGTCTGGTCTGTTAACCAGACCTGGTCTGGCCGTTTAACCCAACCCTGGTCTGGTTGGCTGACCCGATCTTGGTCAGGGTCAACCGCCAGCCCCAACCAGGCCTCAAATTAGGCCTTGAACCAGCCACAACTAGGCCTCAAATCATGCCTCAAACCAGCCTAAATAGGTTTCAATGAGCTTCTAACCCTGGCAATGTGCCCTGGCTAGACCCCCTCCTAACCTACAGAAATACACTGAGAAAGGATGAAAATGCTACATCTCTCTCTCGACAGGCACACCCACATAGAAGCCCTCTCTCCCTAACTGACAGACAGGAAATGACTAACTCTAACAGAAACAACTTGTGGCATTTATGAAAGATCCTTATGAGAGGGATGGAGTAGAGTGAGGGAAAACAAACCTCCTTTTCAAAATTCAAATCCAAGGATGTTATCATAACAATGGATGGCTGAGGAAATTAGCTGATTGAGAGGTGTCAATCCACAAGGTCTCCTTTGTGAGGAAGGACAAAAAGCAAAAAGAGGCCCTTATAACAATAATAAGAGGGCAGGCGCTGTTCTACCTTGTTTGCAGTCTGCACATAGGCGCAGTTTCCAGCCTATGTGTGTGGTGTTCCAGGGTGCAGTTCGTGCCCTGGTTTGTGATCATTCTTTGGAAGTTTTCTCAGCAGTACATGCAGAGTTTTCCTATATACTCATGTGCGGTCTATGTGCGGTCTACTCTCTCTCTAGTTGCAGTTTGCTGTCTCTCTCTGTTCACAGATCCACTTTTTATCTCTGTTTGTATATTCGGAGATTTATGTAGGATTTTCGTGCATCTCTCTTGAGCTGTTTATATTACTTTTTTTCCCCTGTTGCTGATTTCCACGGATCCCTAGCGTCTCTCTGCTCTGTGTCATATCAGTTGTTGCATGGCACCCCTTGCTTATAAACACATGGAGGTTGTTTCTTTTAATGACTCGTCAATTGACTGTTCATCATTGCCATGCCATTGTCTTAATATTCACACATGCTTAAAGCGTGCATGCTATAACTTTTGTTTGTACTCATGCGATTTGTTGTAACCCTATTTCATCCATGGGGATGATTTGTTTTTATTGGTTATTTCATCCCATGCTACTTGTCTATTGATATGGAGATTGCCTTTGATCAAATTCCTGATAGAAATGGGGCAGGAAACAAGAGAGAGAGTGCAGAACATCGAATGTGCAATAGAATAAAGTGTAGCAATACAAAAGGGGGGATTAGGTTTTGTCTAAGTGACAAACCTTATCCTTCACTAACCGTAGTTAGTGAACTAACTGTGGGTAGGGGAAAAAACCTCTAAAGGAGGGAAAAGTGCTTCTAACCCACTTATTGACTTTACATTGGTCACTGCCTAGAATTTATCAATAATTCTAACACCCCCCTGTAGTGCCAATGTCATTTACAAGGAAATGATCAATTACCAAAAGGAGATAAGTTCAGGGCACTGCGAAATGCCTCAGACTTCTCACGTGGAAGTGCTTTGGTGAAGATGTATGCAACATTGTCATGTGTTGACACATAGATCATACTGATCTCTCCTGCATGCTTTTATGACTACCATCATGGCTACAAAAGAGTCAGTGTACTTTGAAGATGCAGGTGACAAGCCAGTGTACTTCTCTCTGACATAGTGATAGTGAACCTCAATGTGCTTCGTGGGAGCATGAAACACAGGATTCTTTGCCACTGCTGTAGCACTCTGACTATCAGTGAGAATCTGAGAAGGACCCTCTAATGAAAGATGAAGATCAGCAAGCAAACGATGCAGCCAAACACATTCAACTGTCGCTGTGACAGCTACCCTGTACTCAGCTTCACATGAGGAAGTAGCCATTGTAGATTGCTTCTTGCTCAGCCAAGAAATGCAAGCTTTGCCTAAAAAGAAACAATTACCCGTGTATGTGCTGAATTTTCAGAAAATATAACATCTCTACTAACAAAAATCTTGTGTGTAGCAGGATTGTAGAGACGATAGCCTTTGTTTTGTGAACTATATCCCACAAAAATGCATTTGAGTTCCTTATCTGACAACTTGTGTCTAAACTCCACAGGCATGTGGGCATATGCAACACAACAAAAAACTCTGAAATGGTCCATTGAAGGCTTTCTCCCATGCCATGCCTCATAGGGAGTGATTGTCTTCAAAGCCTTTGTAGGAGCCCGATTCAAAATATAGTTGGCACACATGAGGCCTTCTAGCCAAAACCTGTGAGGCAACTTCTTACTTGTGAGCATGCATCTATCCATCTCCATGGCAGTGCGATTCTTTCGCACAGCTTTGCCATTCTGTAGAGGTGTAAGCCTCACTGTAAGCTGATGCGTGATGCCTTTCTCCTTAAAAAATGTCTCAAATTCATGAGACATATACTCCCCCCCTCGATCTGTGCGAAATGTCTGCACCTTGAGTTTCTCAGCCATAGCCACAAAGTGTTTGAAATGCATAAACACTTTTGATTTTGCCTTGAGACCATAGACCCAAGTGTAGTTGGTGAAGTCATCTATGAATGTAACAAAATAGAGATAACCCCCAAAAGCAGGTGTCCTCATGGGACTACAGACGTCACTGTGAGTAAGCTGTAATTTCCGTGTAGCTTTCAGTGCATCATCCTTCTTGAAGGGAAGTCTATGCATCTTGCCAAGGATGCAACCTTCACATGCATGAGGAGGAGGTGACTCCAAAGGAGGCAATGCATCAACCATATCATGCCTCTGAAGTGTCATTAAGCTGCCATAGCTCATGTGCCCATACCTGGCATGCCATAACTCAGCATTTTGCATAGCAGCAGTGGGAGTGCTAATTGATAATGCAAGATCGGATCTTTTTTCATATAGATCAAGCTGAAAAAGACCCTAATACAAAGTGCCAGACAACATCAAAGCATAGTCATTCTCTTTGTTTCTGACTGCACACTCATCATAAAAAACAACCTAAAATCCTCCTCTATTGAGTGAGGATACTGAAAGCAATTTCTTCTTTATCCTTGGCACATAGAGAACATTTGAAATTCTGAAATCTGTGCCATCAGTGGATGTGAGAATAATGTCCACACACTGAATAAGAAGAATTATTCGCACAAGTCACCTTCTTTTTGGTGGGTGGAGGATGCAGAGATACAAACAGACTCTTCTTGGAAGTGATGTGCTTTGAAGCACCACTGTCAAAATACCAAGTATGAAGTGTCTCATCGACACTAAGAGAGCATGCATCCTTTGAAGGATCATATCTGCAAGTTAAGAAAGCATATGGGTCATCATTATTAGTCGTTGTGGCAGTTGAACTACCCACTGAAAAATCTGAAGTGCAAGACAGAAAGGCATAGTGCTCTTCCACAAAGTTGGCTGCAACATCTCCCCCATCATGAGAATGTGGAGCTGATGCATCTGACACAGCCATACTGGAGTCTGGAATCCCTTTTCTTCTCTTTGGCTATGCGCTTCTTTCATTCTCCAATATAATGACCTGGCTTCTTGCAATAATGACAGATGCCCTTCTTTTTCTGCTTATTTGTATCACCCTTTGCCTTATAAGAAGGCTATCTAGAATCAGCTTTATGCTGATGTGTGGGCTGATTGGCATGTGGCTTTTGTTTCCCTTTACCCTTGGGCTTGAACTTGGAGAGCATAGCATGCTCGCCAGCCCAGGTTGCCATATTTCTGTGAGTTTGTTCCTCTTGCAACAGAAGTCCTACCAACTCGTGAAAAGAGAGAGGATTGCTGCCCCCCCTCAATGACAAATTCAGCGAGGTGGAAAAACCGAGATAGGACCCTGGAAGAGAGTTTAGAGTAGTGGTGATCATGTCTGAATCCGGAATGACTTCATCAATATTCAGCAATTGTTCTCTCAAGTCCTGAAGCTTTGTGAGGTGAGTATTCATGTCTCCCTCCTCCATATGCGTATGGGAAAGTTCTCGCTTCAGAAAGGAAACTCTGGCATCATTTCTTGCTGCAAACATACTCTCTAGTATCTCCCAAGCTGCCATAGATGCCTTGCATGACCGAATATGAGGTATAATGAACCTCTTGACAAAAAGAGAAATTACTAAAAGAGCTTGTGCATCTCTAGAGTCCCATCTTTTTTGTCTGCTATGGGAACTCCTGGAGTGGTTGCTCCAACTACTTGTGCTGCATTTGTACCTCTACCCCTGCCTCCAGCTGTTGGTGTGACAGGTGGTCGCTGTATCTGGTCTTGCTTCATCTCCACTGACATAATCCCAAAGATGTCTGTCAACCAAGATATTGCGAACCATGAAACTCCACAAGGAGTAGTTGGTGCCATCCAACTTATCCTCCTATGTGAGAACTCCGAACACCTCATTGGGGTTGTTCTGAGGCATTTTCTCCAGATAATCTCAAAAAATACAGCAAACTGACCAAATAAAATCCCTTCCTGGGATGTAAAATGCACAAGTAAAATCTGTAAAGAAAAATTTGACCACAGTGACAAATACTATCATAGCCTATCAAAGGCTCAGAATGTGCTTCAATTATCCTGGAAATGCTCTCCAATGTCACTCAAAATTGCCTGCAACAGTCCCAAAATGCTTGTACACTGCCAAATTGCATCAGAATGCCAAAAGCCCCAATTTCTTCAGGGAAATTGCATCCAAAAGAGGGAAAATTACCTGAAAGCCCAAAAAATGCAAGAAATTGCAGTGTAAAGCAAAAAGCCCCAAAATTTTGCAAGAAATCGCAACTCAAAAAGGGACAAATTGTCTGAAAGCCCCAATTTGCAATTTGTTTGCAAAAGAACTAAATTTTACTGCCAATGTGTCCAAATGAGCACACCCACAATCTCAAAATGCACTTGCTTGAATCCTCAGCCAAACAATGGCTCAAAATGTACCATAGTAAAACAAATGTGACTCAAACTGAGTCCAAAAAACTTGCAAAGCTCCCAAATTGCTCTTCCACTACAAATTTGCAATATAATTGCAAAAGCCCCAAATTCTCTGCAAAAATTGCAAGCAAAACCGAAAAGCCCCTAATTCTAGAGCAGATTTTGCAAACTGATTGCAATGTCTGCAAAGGAATTCAGAAACCCCAAGTTCTTTGCAAAAAGAACCTCCTACAAAGGAAAGCGCCTGCAAAATGATCCTGCAAGAAAAACCTGTATGGAGGATCTGCAAATGAAGCAGATTGTACTTCTATTTGGAATGTCGGAAGCTACAGGTGCTAGCAGTGCCATAGAGTTGTACGATCGTTGTGATGAAGCTGCGCACACGTACGGTAGAACAACGGGAGCTGTGTACGGATTCCCACGCGCAGGTACCACTTAAATCACTGCAAGGTTAGATCTTTTTTGTCCTCGAGAGGTCCGTGCCATCTTTGTGTATTCTCACTATTGACTAGTGCTCTTTGTACCCAATTTCTTTGAGACAAAAACAAGCATATTTCTGATTAGGTTGGATGAAATCCTGCCTTGTCTCAGGTGTCTTCAAAACTCCAAGGTGACCCAAGGCGATCGTCAATGCATGTGACAAGGGGTGTAGGCCATTCTATGGGCTATCCATAGGTGCCACTCATGTGAGCAGCTCGTTTTTGTCTTCATTCCCAGCTTCCATTGCTTGCCCTAGCCTATAGTGGTATTAGAGCAGGTCAGGGAACCCTCTAGCCATTTCCAGCCACCCAAAGTCCTTTTGGAGCCATTGAGAGCTGTTTGGCAGCCCGTTCTACTGCTGGTCTGCTCATTTCTCCTTCACAGCGTGAACACCAAAGCTTGTCCAAGCATTTCCATCGCAGGAACACTGCATTTTGAGCAAGAAATCTGCATTTTGTACCATCTCCTGCAGAAATCAGTGCATTTATTGCTGCTGCTGTGCTGTACTGCCTCATATGTGTGACAGTATGGATTCTGTACAGTCTGTACAGCCTCATTAAATGCAGCCGTCTGCTGTACAGACAGCCGTACAGTTAGTACAGACTGCATTTAATGCATGTACGGTGCATTTAATGCACTACGAACTGCATTTACTGCTGTATGGGGAGCCTTTATTGCTGTATGGGAGTTTGTTTGGAGTCCCTCTCTTCAATTCAGAGCTATTTTGAGCTGTTTATGGAAGCGTGCCAACCATTTGAAGCCTCTTCTGAGCAGATTTCTTCATTTGGAGGCTCGTGCTTGGTGTTTAGAGCCATTTGAAGCTTGTTGCTGTTATCCGGAGACCTCTCCTTGAGCCCATTGCCTCTCATTTGCTGTCCCTTTGCCTCGGGCTGTGAGATTCTATCCATTGGATCCCTCTCCACTCATTTCGAAGTGCTCTCCTCCTTGTGGGAGCACATTGCCTTGCTGTAATTCTCATATCGAGCCTTCTCTTGGCACCCTTCGTTGCCATTTGTTGTCCATTTCACTTCTTCTTCAAGGGTGACTATCTGTGCTCGCATTCGGTGCATTTTCTTTGCAGCATTTTTGGGCTATATCATTGGGTAAGCCTCTATTGCATTGGTTCCTTCTAATTTCTGCAAAACAGTCCTTTCTTTGCTTCATTGGCATTGTGTAAAGGCCCCATGTTGCCTTTTGGGAAGTTTTTTGCAGCAGGTACACCTTGAGACAGCCAGGCATTTGTAGTGAAAAAGCTTTGAAGCTTGAGCAGAAATTTGCCTTTTTGTTTCGAGACCCTCCTCTCATTTGCATTGTCACTTTTGCCTTGAATTTCAGCACTAATTCTTGGCAGTAAGGAATGCCTTGATTGCTCTTTCAGTGAAAAGGGTCATTATCCCTCATATCCGGTCTTGCAAGACAGCTAAGCAAGCATGGGATCAGCTTGCATCCTTATATCAGGTGTAGATTGAGGCTAGGGTTGCCTATCTCCGCAAGTAGTTGAAGGACTTGAAGCTTGAAGAGGGTGGTAATATGGATGCCTATCTTACCAGTGTGAAGGATTTGAAAGAGCAGTTGGCCAACATTGATGAGGTGGTTCCTGATTCTCAGCTTGTTTCTAATACCCTTGATGGGTTGCCTGACTCCTACCGAGGCTTTGCTACTACTTTGAGGTTCGTTGCAGGTGGCAATGCCAACCATTATTCCTTTGACCAGCTGGTTGCTCTCTTACTACAGGAGGAACAAAGCCGTGCAAACATAAATGCTTCTATGGCTAGTGATCAAGCCCTTGTTGCACAGCATAAAAACAAGGGCAAAGGCAAGGTTTCAGCTGGTAAGCCCTCTCATACACATGCTCATCACCTCCATGATGCCTCTTCTTCTGGGGAGAAGAAGAAAAAGAGATGCAACTATTGCAGGAAACCGGGGCATGATATTTCTGAATGCAAAAAGAGAATTGCATCTGAAAAGAAGAAGAAAGAGTCTGGTCTTGTAGTTACTGGTTCTCCTACTCCAGATGATTGACATGAGTTTCTGATTTTTCTTGATGCCTGGTTCTTTTATAGTGGTGCCAGCAAGCACATCACTTCCTGCCGGAAGTTATTCAACTCACTTGAGCATAAATCTAAGAGGGGGATAGTTACATGTGCCAATAATGCATCATATACATTGAAAGGCATTGGGCAAGTTGCCATTACTTTTGTTTATGGTGGTCTAGTCACTCTAAACAACGTGCTTTATGTACCAGGCATCCGCAAGAACCTCATATCTATTTCAGCCATAGCTACTTGTGGCTATCAGGCTCTCTTTGATGGTGTTTGGTGTGCGGTCTATGATGCTACACATGCCCTTACCATGGTGTTGACGGGCACATTGACTAGAGGGCTCTACTGGTGGTCTAGTCACTCTAAACAATGTGCTTTATGTACCAGGCATCCGCAAGAACCTCATATCTATTTCAGCCATAGCTACTTGTGGCTATCAGGCTCTCTTTGATGGTGTTTGGTGTGCGGTCTATGATGCTACACATGCCCTTACCATGGTGTTGACGGGCACATTGACTAGAGGGCTCTACAGACTTGCTACATATGACAGATGCTTGGATGATGCTGGACTTGGAGATGTAGATGCCTATGTTGTTGCTACTTCTACCATGGTAGACATTGATTTGTGGCATGATAGGTTTGGACTCCTCAACTTTGGGGCTCTAATGAAGTTAAATAAGGATGGTATGGTTGTTGATCTTCTTAAAATGCATATGCCTTCAAAGCATGTCTGTGAGGCTTGCTTGCTTGGTAAGATGCACCGTTCTGCATTTCCCAAGGATGGGAGAGTTGGTGCATCTTGCAAGCTATATTTGATTCATAGTGATGTTTGTGGACCCATGTGGGTTGTGGCTCTTGGGTGATTTTATTATTTTGTCACAGTCATTGATGACTTCACCATATATACTTGGATTTTTGCCTTGAAATCCAAATATGAGGTTTTTGCATTCTTCAGGCATTTCATTGCCTTGTTAGAGAATGACAGTGGGCTGAAAATTGCCCACATTAATATAGACAGGGGAGGTGAATATATGTCAAAGGAATTTGCTGATTTTTTGGCCTCACGTGGCATACATCATCAATGCAGTGTGCCTTGCACTCCTCTGCAAAATCCTGTGGCTGAGAGAAAGAATAGATTAGTCATGGAGATGGCCAGGTGTATGTTGGAAGGCAAGCACTTGCCTAACAAATTGTGGTCGGCTGCCCTTGTGTGTGCAAATTTCATTTTGAACAGATGTCCCACAAAGGCATTGAAAACCTTCACACCTTATGAGGCTTAGACAGATCATAAGCCCATGATTTCTCACATGAGGACTTTAGGATGCTTGGCATATGCACATGTGCCTTCTCAGACACGCACAAAGTTGGATGATAAAGCTGAAACCTATTGTGGTTCGTTCCCATAACAAAATAGATAGAAAAACAAGAAATCTGCGCGATAGAAATAATCAAACGGAGATTGAAAGCTCAAAGCTGAATATACAATCACTTATCCCAATAGAGCTTCGTGACAGAGCACGGGGAAAGAAAAGAGAGAAGCACCACGCACAACACTAGGGCCCATAAATAAGGGTTGAACCCTCCCTCTCAAGGTCTTTATTGCAATAGAAAATACTTTGTACAACTGGCTCTGAGAAGAGCATGAAGCTGAGTACAACTCTTGAATGAATCTAGGAGGCTTGGGGCCTTTCCTTTATAGACTAGGCCTAGCAAAAAGCTAGGGCCTGCTTTCTAAAAGCTACATTACATAAAAGCCAAGATTTTTAGGTTTTCTTTTTAAATCTGGTGCTTTTGGCACCTTTTTAATCTCGTGGGCCCTCCTTTTAATTAGGTGCCCCCTTGTCCATGCTTTTAGGTCTCATGGGACGTGCTTTTTGTGCTTTTCTCCCCACTCTTGTGTCCTTTTTACACTCTCTTAGTGTCACGGGGGCGTGAAATTCTAGGTACTTTAATGTACTACAAGACCGTGACAACTTTGGTTTTAAAAGTCCAAGCGTGGGCTTAATAATGTGTAATTAAACGCGGCATGGTGCCTAGCACATAAGCGTAATTAATCCCTAGGCCCAAAGGCATTCCAAGGAATTAAAAGAGTGGTTGTTGGGAAATGATGATGTGGCATTTTTAATGGGCCCCCTAGAGGGCCATGTACCTTCAGTGGCCCCCCTAGAGTTCCAGGTGGCTCTAGTGCCTTCTACATGCTCCTTTGCCATTCCTGGACCTTCCTGGGCCTTCTAAACTTCACATGTGTGGTTTTCTCTCTCATCTTCTCCCTTTATTGAGATTTTGGACTGGTTTTTCAACCTCCTTCAACTGAATTCCGTTTTTCTTCATAAGTCCTCACCCGTTTGGATTCCTCGACTTCCGTTTGGCCCGATGGCTTCCCCTCTGCCTCCCCTTCGTAGTGATATGCTTTTCTCTCCGTGCGTTTGGTACAACGGGCAGAGCTGAGCACTTCTTTTGCTGGTCGAATTTGCAAAAGTGGCTTTTTCTGGACCTTTTTTCTTCTACCGCCTCATGGGCCTCTCCTCTTGCAAAGCTACAGCTTTCTGTTGAATTTCGAGTGGTTTGACGTGCTGGTTGACTGGTTTTTCTCAGTTTTGGAGGACTTTCCGGCGATGAAACTTCTCCAAAACCTTCTCAATGCATTCCTCTCTGAAGCACGCTTCTTTTGAGCCCAAGAACTCCCACTTCTTTGCGACAGAAGTGTTTCTTTTCGCATTTTTCAGTGGAATTCTTGCTGGTCGGCTCTTGTAAATGCTCTTTCTTCGTGCCTTTGCACTCCTCTTTGGCTGAGAATGCAATTGGGCATTGGCTACTATGTCCTCTTGGCGATTGAGGACTTGGTTCGAGTCTTCAGGGCTTGGTGAGTTGTGATTTTGCTACTGCAATTTCTTTTTGCCATAAGCTATTGGTTGGCCTCGTGTGCCGCCTCTTTCTTGGCTCACAGGTGCCCATGCAGTGCTATATGAGTCATTCTTTGGTTGGGTACTTTGCTGATTTTATTTTGGAGCTTTGAAAAGCTTTGTGAATGCCATCTGGAAACCACTCAAAGAGAGGGCAGCTGGGGTGCAGTGTGATTGCATCTGGACAGCCAATGGAATTGCACTCGGAAAAGAGAATGCCTTTGGGTTGAGCCTACGGGTTAAGTGCACTTATGTGATGGTGTTATATGCTTGAAAGCCTTGCGAAGGCTTAGTGAATTGGGGCTGCGTGCTCAGTTGCAGGGAAGGTCTCCCAGATGCAACTTGTAATCATTTCACTGTGAAATATAAAGAAATACCGAAAGGGGCGCCACGGTGTTTGGGGCCAATCGGGTGCACTTGTCTATGTCTGTTGAGCAGGGGCATTCTAGCCTCCATCCCTTTTTCAGTGGTTTTGTTTGTGAACAAATGGGTAAATGCCAAATGGTGATCATGCGATGGTTAATGGTTGTGATATATGCTTTGTGAGCTGTAAATAAGTGCTGAAGTGATTAAAGGTTTAGTTCCACTGCCCTCTGAGTGATTAGAGGCCGGTTTCACTTAGGTCCTACACATTGCACAAACGTTCGAGCACTTTAACCCAGGTTAGCGGAATGCATGCATTCCTAGTTCTTGGACTAATCCTAGTCCCTTGTAGGCGCCCCCATAGTTCTCTTTCACTAATGCAAAGCAAAAGTCAAACAAAGCTTATTCTAGTTAACCAAAGTCAACTTTCTTGACCATCGTCAATGCAATAAAGATTCCTCTTTATGTCTTGGGAGAAGTACCAATCTGGTGACAAAAGCTGTCAAATGAATTTTTATTGGGTGTGGCTTAAAGAGCAAGGGCTACAAGCTCTACGAGCCCCACACGGGCAAGGTTTTTGTCAGTAGGGATGTTGTGTTTGATGAATCTTTGTCCATGCCTCTGCTGGATTGTCAAAAACAGCCTATTGTTGCATATCTCTTGAATAGCTTGATGCCTTTGTGTCCGTCAGGCTCTCTTGATGATGTCACATATGAGGTTGCTCCTCCTCCTTTTGGTCATTTGCAGCCACATGTGCAATCTGAAATTTAGCATGATATGCCTCAGCTTCATCAGGATATTGTGCATCGGGCTCTTGACCAGGAGAGAGCTGAAATACAAGAGCCCAAAAAGGTCCGCTGTTGGCTCCTTGACACTCCAAAAGACAGCAAAAAAGATGCTCCTCTGCGAGCAGCTGTCCGCAAAAAGCATGCTAATTTGGTTGCTACAGCATGCAATGAAGAGCCACTATGCCATAAGGATGCCTTTCAAAATGAATGTTGGTTGAAGGCTGTGCAAGCTGAATTGGATTCTATCTATCAAAATAACACTTGGGAGTTACCTCCTGGCAAGAATGCCATTGGGACTAAATGGGTTTATAAGATTAAATGGAAAGCTGATGGTTCTGTGGACTGTTACAAAGCCCATCTTGTTGCTAAGGGCTATCAGTAGCAAGGTATTGACGTTGAGGAGACTTTTGCCCCCACTTCCAGTATCACTACTATCAGGATTGTTATTGCCTTTGCTGCCCACTTTCATTGGGAGGTACATCAGCTTGATATTAAGACAGCTTTTCTTCATGAGCACTTGTAGGAAGAAGTCTATGTTACCCAACCTCTTGGCTTTGAGGTTGAAGGTTCTGAAAGGAAGGTATGCCGCTTAAAGAAAGCCCTTATGGATTGAAGTAGGTACCCCGGGCTTGGTATTTCAGGATATATGCTCATTTGCTTAGTCTTGGCTTTCAAGACAGTCCTACAAAGGCTACCCTGTGCATCTGTAAGAGTGGGGCAGATTTGCTGATTTTGGTACTCTATGTGGATGACACGCTTGTGACTGGGAGACATGTTTAGCAAATTGCAGTATTTAAGCTTGACTTACAGAAGACATTTGCTAAGTCTGATCTTGGTCTTTTGCATTATTATCTAAGCATTTAATGTGCTAGCAGTGAGGGGGGTATTTTGATGTTACAATCCAAGTATATTGGATAGCTTTTGCACCGTTTTCAGTTTGAGGATTGCAAGCTAGTATCCACACCATTAGAGCTTGGTTTTCATTTCTCATCTGAGGATGGCAGTGGTGCATGTGATGTCACCCTTTTATCAGCATGCAGTTGGTTGTTTGATTTATTTATGCCATACCAGATCCGATCTTCAGTATGATGTCTCATAGTTGAGTAGATATATGCACAGCCCCTCTATACACCATTGGTAGGCCATGAAGCGTGTCTTCATGTACTTCAAAGGCACTCAGCATTTGGGCCTTCTGTATGAGGTTGATTCTTCACTTGTTATGTTGGATTCACTAATAGTGACTGGGCTGGCTGTTCAGACAACTGTATGTCACATAGTGGGCAACTGTTTCATGCTTGGTACTTCATGCATCTCTTGGTTCAGTAAGAAGCAGACTATAGTTGCTACTTCTAGCTGTGAGGCTGAGTATAGAGTAGCTTTTATAGCTACAACGAAGTGTGTTTGGCTTCGGAAGTTACTCGCAGATCTTCATGCATGTCAGACTGCTCCTATCGTCATCTTCATTGATAGTCAGAGTGCTTTGGCTGTTGCATAGAATCCATTTTTCCATGCCCGCACAAAGCATATTGAGATTCACTATCACTATGTCAGAGAGAGATTATCAGCTAGTGATATTCGGTTGTCTTATATTTCCACTGAAGACAACTTGGCAAATCTTTTTACGAAGGCTCTTCCTCGACCTAAGTTTGAAGCTTTCCGGCAAGCTTTAAGCTTAGTACCTTTCTGTTGGTAAACTGAAAGGAAAGAGTAGAGTGGACACAAATTCAGAATACTTGCATTATGGAATGAAGAAGAGTAAGTCCTTATGTAGGCACCTCTTACATGCTCACTGACATCATTGATGACTTCAGAGCTCCACAATCATCTCCTCAATCTGCTCCTAGATTCTCTCAATCATCCTATGTGGCTTTCCACCACCTAACTATGCTTATGGGCACCTAACTGTGCCTCTAGCACTCACACATAGAAACCAAGGTGTGCCTGAGGCATACACCTTGAGATATCCCAACAAACCCCCCCTCAAGGGAATGCCTCAGGCTATGTCAAGGATACAGCTAGCACAAGGTGTCTCATGCCATCTCATGGTGGCCATGGATCTATCAATGGCTAGGATCTCAAGCTAGCATGGGTTCCCATGGGTGTAAGGTAAACAAAAGGGATACAGAATACCTTCCAATGGTTATCTCCCCTGCATGTACATGCACACAATGTCTGCAGGAGGTACCATGGAGCAAAACACATACACATGGCCTACATCATAAGGTGACCAGAGGTGTTTACAAAACACACAAAACACAATAGTTTATTTCATTCATTTTGGAGGACTATCCAGGCTGAGTACCTTGACTCAACATAAAAAGAGAGATCTGGAGCATACATAGAGATGATTTAAAATGCATAATCTTCAAAGGATGCCTCATCTTGTGGAGGCACATCAACTGAAAGTAGATTGGCATTTTCTGTCTTTGCTTTGGCTCTGCAAAACTTCTCATAATGATTGTTTTTGCTACAGTGTTTGCATGGATTGATTTTGAAGCAGTCCTTTGAAAGGTGATTTGTCTTCCCACAATGATTGCAAGGTGTAAACTTGCCCTTCTGGATTTTTACAGCATAAACTGTGTCATTGCCTTTCCTGAGCTCCATGTGCCTTTCTTCTTCTTGGAGAGCAGAGATAATACCTTCAAGATTAGGATTAGGAAGATTTTTCAAAGTGGTAACAATATGATCATAATCTTCAGGCATACTCTTAAGTAACACTGCCATAGCATCATCTGTAGTGATAGGAGAGTTAATAGAAGCAAGTTGAGTCATAAGACTCCGCATGTAATTGACATGTGCTGCCAAAGGAGTGCCACTAACCATCTTCAATTCAAAGAAAGAGATT
This sequence comes from Dipteris shenzhenensis, assembly GCF_047967505.1. Lineage (NCBI taxonomy): Eukaryota > Viridiplantae > Streptophyta > Polypodiopsida > Gleicheniales > Dipteridaceae > Dipteris > Dipteris shenzhenensis. The sequence goes on along the minus strand of NC_141601.1, from coordinate 4,702,597 downwards.
TTAAGTGATAATTTAGAGATGTGAGAGCTAGCACCAAAAATCATGTCAAGCTTCTGCCAAGCTTTTGAAGGAGACTCTAAGTCAGAGATATGATGAATATAATCATTTCCTAAAGCAAGAGCAATGATACCATATGCTTTCTCCTCTCTAGCGGGATCCCTTGCCGGGCGTGTCGGAGCTGAGGATTCTCCAGCATTGGAGGCTGTAGAAGAAGAAGTTGAAGTCAGTTTGACAAGTCTTCAGAGGTTTTCCCTCATCAATGCAAATTTCACCTTCATCTGCCATGTGTGGAAGCCCTTTCCATTGAACTTATCTATATTCAATATGGTAGCCATGAGAGGGTCTAACCCAGATATTGGGCAGTGTCTTCTCTCTTACAAGGCTAGAATAACAACTGAAAGGCTTCCAAATATAAGCATTTAATGTAGCAAAGACTAGTGACCAAAAATCAAACAATGATGCTTTTTCTTACATGCTTCATAGAGGTGGCTAAAATGAAAGCTTTCCAATCAAAACCAGGTATAGCAACTCAAAGCAAAGCTGAAGCCACAGTTGTACTGATGTTATTGAAAACTTCAAAAACTCAGAAATGCTAGAGTAGCATTTTATGTAGCATCATCTTCAAAAACTTGTCAAAACTGTCAAAATCAAAAGACTGAACTTGGAGGGCTTGTATCTCACTCTTCAAAGCAAGGAAAAGAGGGCTTTCTGAAGCAAAAGAAAGCTCATATATCAGAGAAGATCCAGCACAGAGGTTGGGCGAAATGGCGCGTCGTTTTGCCCGGGGGAGTTGCTGCAGGCTGAACCTGAGTTTTGACGATTTCTCCTTCGTTACTGAACCAAATGAGCTGAAAAATGACTCAAAATGTTCGTCTTGAGGTCGCCCATCTACTCCTAAGAGGGCTCAAGCAATGGCGCAGCAAGCAGGGAGTATTTTGCAAAGGAAGAATGACGAAAAAATGCGCTGTTTGGAGAATGGCAGCCAGCAGAGACATTTTTTTTTCAATTTCTTGCAGGTGGAGGTTTGCCCAAACAAGGGGTATCTCCAACAGGAAGGGCTTGGAGAATGGCGGAGAACTGAGGGAGAACAGGCTTTAGCAAGATTTGGGAAGAAAGAGGAGAAATGGTGAAGATGAAGAAGAAGAAGAAGATGATGATGTGGCAGAAATGGGCTCAAGGGGGATCAAAGGGCTCTGATACCATGTTGGTAAACTGAAAGGAAAGAGTAGAGTGGACACAAATTCAGAATACTTACATTATGGAATGAAGAAGAGTGAGGTCCTTATGTAGGCACCTCTTACATGCTCACTGACATCACTGATGACTTCAAAGCTCCACAATCATCTCCTCAATCTGCTCCTAGATTCTCTCAATCATCCTATGTGGCTTTCCACCACCTAATTGTGCTTATGGGCACCTAACTGTGCCTCTAGCACTCACACATAGAAACCAAGGTGTGCCTGAGGCATACACCTTGAGATATCCCAACACTTTCGTGACCTGATCTGTTATGCTATGTACAGTCATAGGTTGCTATATCCCTACAAGATGAACATGTGTAACCATGACATTAGTTATTTAGGTATTTTGAGACGTGTCCAAGATACTTTAGCCTGGGTTTGTAGGCCATTCTATGTTCTATCCAGAGGTGCCACTTATTCCTTGGTGTATGCCTTGTAGGCCTAGTTATATGCAGTTAGGACAATCAGTATAGTTAGTACATGTACCAATTAGGACACTTAGTCTAGTTAGGACACCCTATCCTAGGTTTTGTTATATTGGGTGTCTCTTGTACTTTCATTCAGTTTTGCAACAATTCATTACAGCAGCTCGTTTTTGTCTTCATTCCCTCTTTTCTTGAGCTTCCATTGCTTGCCCTAGCCTACAAAGGGATCCAAAAATATTCAAGTTTCAGATTGAATTCATGCTTTGTAATGCCCCTATAGAGCTTATGCTTCTTAGGAAGAGTAGAAGGTGGTTCAATCCAAGTGGGAGGTACGTAGCTGCAGTTGATCTAGTTGGATGATTTGATTCCTGTACAATTTCAATAGATGCATGGTCAAGGTACCTAGGCTGTGCTTGAATGGGGTGATATGTCCATCTATAGACCCAATCTCGTGAACCATTGTGTGACTTGTGTAACCAACACCCTTGGCTTCCCTCTTGCGTGATCTGGGAGGGGAAAAGCAATGCTCAAGCAGGCAGCCTGTCGGCATCCTGTCCATGACCATCTGTTATGTAGGTGATTGTCTGGAAGGTCTCATTCAACTGCAAGGGTGATGCTCCAAATGCTCCTTGCATGATATGATGCGTTTCACGATCCTTAATCACCGAGGAAGTGTTATATTAGGTGAAGATTATTTCAATTTGTCTTTGTTTGCAACATTCATCAGGCCTATAGATGCAAAATAATTAGTCATTGCTTTTCGATCTGCAAACTATTTTGGGCCGGTTTGTTGTTGTAAGCATTGATAGCTTGAGGGCAATCTGTTACTTTTCAAATTATAATTGTAGACACATGCTTCACAGAAGCTCTTTGTCATCTTATGTGATATGGTACAGGCAAGAGTGAAGGGGAAAAAGCTGTTGAAGAAGAATCGATAAGAGAGAAAAGAGAGGGGGTGGTGTGTGTGACAAGGGTCATGCAAGATGAAGCCTGGTTGGATCTTGAGAGGTTTAGATCTTACAGCAGTTGCAGGCAATGTAGAAGCAGGTCGGTTGAAAGAACAGAGTAGCTGCAATGGTCCACGACTCCATTGAGCGGTCAAGATATGGAAGGCACAATTGACGACGATCCTAAGGAAAACAATAGGAGCAGCAAAGAGAGCTACTAGATTATCTAGGCAGCCTGTAATCTCTTGGGAGGTGTCCCATGCTAGTGGGAGGAGGAGATAGGTACATTCAGGAGGCAGATGAATGGTGCCTTCCAGTTGTGAAGCAATAGCCCAAGCTCAAGCTGTATGATTGGAAAAGCTGTTAGTGCTTTTGGCACACATTTTTGGGATTTATCCATCCTCTATAAAATTACTTTGGTTCATCAGTGTGAATCATCCAGCCACGAAGTGGCTCACAACTTGTGTTGGGGTTTGCCCTTGCCCCATCCCTATATACAGTTAATGTATTAGAGAAGTCTCAGACTGTGTTTCCCCCCCTGTTTGAATAGAACTACCTATTTCAAAAGAAGAAATTAAAAAAAAAACATCAATTTCAGGAAATGTTTTGTGATTCTTATTGATTGTCATATGTTCATAGTTTTATGCAAGTGTCGGTGGCTAAGCAATTCTGTTATTTGGACCTTTGGCAGGTTCAAAATAGTGTGGCAGTTGCTGCAATGCTTTCTGTATTCTTGATTGGAATACTACTTTCGGTTGATTATGTAATGTTCTTCAGGCTACATCAGCCCTTGATGAACTTATTTGACATGCACCAGACACATTTTCAGCAAGTAATTGCAAGCAGCTTCACATCTCTTTTTTTGGTATCAGCAGCCATGTCTGCATGGCTAGGCTTCATTTGTGTTCCCTTCCTGAGAAAAATCAAAGCCCAACAAATATTTAGGGCAGAGGGTCCATCGCATTTTTCTAAGTTGGGCACACCAACAATGGGAGGCCTTTTTTTTGTACCTTTGGGACTTATCACAGCTGGATTGGCCAATCGTTTTGCATCCAGAGAGCTCTGCGGGTTGATCACTGCAACTCTAGCTTTTGGAGCCATTGGACTACTTGATGATTTGCTACTTCTGGTACGACATCACAATTATGGACTTCCTGGATGGTGCAAGCTCTTTTTGCAGGTACCGAAGTATACTGAGGCATGCCAAGAGGACGTGGTTTATTGTGTAGGCTCTTTCTCTGATCTAAGAATACAAACATTCTTCTGGTTTACTTGTCCTTGTAATGCGCTCTTTGCTGGACTTTGACAGGCAATCAGTGGTGCATGGTTCTACTTCTGGCTTAGATCTGCAAGTCTATCATCACCATCTAAAGTGTGAGGTTTTACCTTTAGCACGAATGAAAAAGCTGCATTTGTTTTTCACAATTCATTGAACATTTATTTTAAAAATTTTAATTGATGAAAATTTCCCCCTACCCCAAAGCTGCTTGAATTGCTCCACTTTCACTTTTTGCAAAAGAAAAGTAATTTATTTTAGTAAACACTAGAGTCCCTCAAAAAGCTTGCAAAGGGAGGAGGAGGACATCAACAACAAAGTCTATTGCTTATTCTGAGTGCCAAGGTTCTTTGCAGTCTTTAATCCAACATTTACTTCTGTCATTCATCTCCTGCTTCGTGTTCTCTTCAACCTCGCTCCATTTTCCAACATTTGGTATTAGAGCAGGCTACTCCTTGCTCCCACACCACTCCACGCACCTGACCACCCTCGGTGAACTCTTTTGTCGCGAATAAAGTCGATTCCATCCCAAAAAATTCTCTCCAAATTGCTGGCCGCCTGTCCTTTTGGTGTCTGTAGTGCTCACCTTCCTACAGGAGGCCGCCGAGTTTTTGGTGAAAGTTGCCACTAGAGGAGGTGATTGAATCAGTTTTTCTTGCTGGCTGACCTACACATACAGCAGGTCGCCTCTTTTTGAGTGCTTGTGGAGCTGTTTTGGACCTGGCCCCTTGGCGACGATCTTTTTGTAAAAAATATTGCTGCAGCAGCTGTTTCTGATTAGGTCGATTCGGTTGGAGGCTTTTGGCTTCATTAGGTGATTTTTTATGCTGTCCTACTTTTCCTTGCTGGTCGACCTTGTTGGGGACTGTTTTGGAGCCTGTTTTCGACTGGTTTCCTGCTGTTTTTGGAGATGTTGTGCCTGTTTTTTCAGCAGTTGACTGCTCTCATTTAGAGCTTGTTTCAGAGTAGTTTTGCTCTGTTGGAACAGCAGAAGCTACTGTCAGGAATTGTCATTTTTGGTGGAGTTTTGATACTGTTTCAGCCCCTACAAAGGTTGGAAAATCTCCGTTTTTGCTCAGGCTGAGAAGATCATTGTCTGTACAAATCCAGTGTTGCCATTTGGGTACTTTTGAAGAATATTTGCTGTTTTACATCGAAGAATTTTGGGAACAGTCAACTTTTGCTGTCCAAATCAATAGGCTTTGACTCTATTAGGTAGCTTGGCCTTGTGTGCCAAGACTTTTCACTGTAGGTTCTAACAGTTTGGGACGAATTGTTCAAGTGCGTCCTCAGCCGTTTTGAAAGTGAGCATTCAGTCGGCCGTGCATTGTGTTCACGGAACGTGAACTTGTCAGAGCTTGTTGGATTTGTGCATTTGTTAGAGATGGCCAGAATGCAAGAGATTGTTTTTGGTGTACTTGCCTAGGAGGATATGTCACCAAGTTGCAAATACTCCAAGTAATTAATAAAGTTTACCTTTTATTTGACCATTATCAAAGAGTTCTTCATTTTTTTTTGCTATGGTCAAAGAGTTCTTTTATTTGGTCAAAGGATTGACTCCGATCAATGAGGCTTGACTTTGGTCAAGGAGGCTAGGCTTTGGCCAAGGAGGGTTGACTTTAGTCAACGAGAGTATTCTAGCTTTGTTCAGAGAAATTAGATTATGACCAAGGAGTCTTGACTGTCGGTCGAGCTCCCTGGTCATGTCAAAGAGGGTTACCACAGAAAGTGCATTAATTTGGAAGGTGGGAATGTCCACAGAGACTAGGATTAGTCTAAGATTTGATTTTGCATGCAAGGGCTAACAATTAATAGGTGCCATGTTTGAGTGCCTTGAATTAATTGTGCAAGTTCAAAGAGTGGTTAATTCACCTATTTTTATGTAGCACAGCTACAAAGTAGAGGTCACCCATTGCAGCATGTGACCATGGGGCTTGTAGGGCTCCAGAACATGCCACTACTAGCATGTAGTCAATTCTAGTGCATGGTGACGGGGTAGATGCTAACTTTAGGCATTGACCCCTCCCACCTCTGTTGTAAATCAGTGTACTTATGAAATTGGAACATTGAGCTGAGTCGGTGATCTGTACTCAGCAACCTTTTCAAGAAATTAAGATACCTTCCGGGGGGAGGGGGGTCCAGCTCGGGTTCCAGCTCTGGACCCTTGTGTGGTGCGCTGTGGATGAATGTCTAGTATTCCGTTTAGTTCTTTTTCTCCCTCCAGAGTACGTGAATTTTCAACAGGAATGGAGTCGAATGTTTTTAGAGGATATTGGATGGCAACAGCTATTCTGTGATTAAAAATCTGTTGGTTGCCAAGGGACTTCAGGACTTTGTTATTGGCAATGAAGTCTATCCCACTCCTATTGCCCTAGGCACTCCTCCAGGGCCTTGGTATAGGACGTGGGCAATAGGCCCCACCACAGGCACAAGCACCTACTCAAGAGCAGAGAAGATGGGATGCACACGATGCACTGGCTTTGCCTTTGATTGAACTATCAGTAAAGAGGTGATTTATACCTCACATGCGGTTGTGTAGGTCTTTGAAAAGTGCTCGGGGCACTTTAGAAGCAATGTATTAGGCTGGTAATGAGGCAAGAGTCTCATTTTGAAAAGGGAGCTTGATTCCATATGCATATGAAGGAGATTCAATGGAAGAGCATGTCACGACGGTTCAGGACTTGCGTGAGAAACTTCTGAACGTTGATGAAGTTATATCAGATACTCAACTTGTCTCTACTACATTGAACTCCCTATCAGAGTCTTATCTTTCTCTTCTTATGTAGCTTAATTTGTCCTTGAGGAGGAATCTCAACCCTCTCGTCTTTCAGGAGTTGGGTGGGGCTTTTGTTGCAAGAATAGCAGACTAGAAAGAACATGTCAGTGAGTATGTGCGGTGGAGAGCAAGCTTTTGCTGCAAAGATAAGGGAAAAGGCAAATCTCAACCCAAACATGGAGGACAGGCTTCCGGTAACGACAGAGAAGATGGTAAAAAGCCCAATAGGAATGGTATTTTGGACCCATCACGTCGAGGAAGGGCTTATTTGATATGCATCTAGACACATCACGTCGAGGAAGGACTTATTTGATATGCTGTCATCTGCTCCTATTTGGCAAGAAGGTATCTTGTGCCAACGACTATTCCTATCCAATTAGAGGGATTGGTGAGATTTTGCTTACAGGATTTGATGGCTTTACTCTCTGCATCCATGATGCTTTGTATGCCACGAGGATAAAGAGGAATTTGCTTTTAGGGTCCTCATTCATTAGAAGAGGATTTCCTGTCACCTTTGAAGATGACAAGTGTAAAGTTCGTGAAAGGCAAAATGACCGTGCATTGGTTTTATCAGACACACTTTGTCACAGTTATTTCAGCCACATTAGTACTTGGACAGACTTCAGGGTCAATTCTATGAGCTGCACCAGGGGGACACGGAGACGATGAACGATTATGCCAATAAGTTTACTGAGGTGTTCATACAATTAGAGGAAAGTGAGAAGCTGAGCAAGTTTCTCCATGAACTGCGTTCAGACATCTAGTGGTATGTTTGTAGTTTCAAGCCACGGGATTATGAGAGTGCCTATGAGCTTGCTTAGAATTTCGAGCTCATGCACAAGGGTCAAGGATCCAAGCAGGTCAACCGTAAGAAGTCCCAGGATTCCACGCCAAGTGATGGTGGGAATGGGCGGTAGAAGAAGAGCTGGATGGTGAAGGATAGCAACGGCTATGGCATATACTTGGATAGAGCGACACGAGAAACCTATGCCAAAGAGAAGCCATGATTCCATTGTTATGTGCCGAATCATAAGAAAAAAGATTGTCGGCATTACCAGAAGCTTCGAGCAGGAGGAGCTAGACCCCTAGAACTGCTGCTAGCTGAAGGCTAGAGCACTAAAGAGCTGGGTCGAGGCAGGAGAGTCTGCAGCAGTCTAGGAGCCCCTTCCATCCCCCCTTCTACAGCTAGTCCTCAGCCCGGTTCAGTCCGGTACAGCAGCAGATCAGGGACTGCTCTCCAACAGCCCTCAGTTCCAGCTCTCCAGTGAGGGATCTTCCTCTCTACAATTCTCTTTCCTCTCTTGGTAGTGAGGGTTCTTCCCTCCATACAGTACTTATCCCTTCAGTTGTATTCAACCCTATGGGGCAGACAGTTACCTGATTATTGTTTTCCTCTTCGGCGGCCATTTACATCCCTCCCTCAGACTCCACACACACTCCACAACTCCACATGTTTGAGTGCATATTTCATTTCAGTTTAGTTATTGTGAGCAGAGAGAGAGAGAGTTAGGCTATCTCCCTGCTACATTATTACAAGAACTGATATCTGTCACAAACTCTGTCCACCCATAGTGAGGTGCCTCCTCATTTGCATCATAGTGGTTGAGCCATCAGGTTACTGCCTCGCCTGTGAGGTGCATTGATGCTAGAATGCACCACTTTTTTGTCATTTGTAGGCACAACTGAAAAGTAACTTTCAAACTGTTTGAGACATGAAGTCAACACTAAAGGTTCTTGCTTAATGTCATACCGCATAACTCTGAGCTTTTTAGGAAAAGAATTTTTGACGGGCTGTTGGGCTCTCTCCCTTCCTTCCTCTCCATGTGGTCGAAGTAGAGAAATGAGGAGTTGCCGGTCCTGTTCTTCCTTCTGCTCCTGAGCGGTACGCTCTTTGAGCTGTCTGGCCTCCTTGGCCTCAAGGACTCTAACCACCTGCTCCTGATCTCCACGTTCCTTAGCCCACAAGAAGTTTTTGACAATTTCCCTTGTGGGAAAGGGCCCCCTTTCCCCTTGGTTTTCCTGTAGTGTTCAACATCATGAGCTTCTGCAGAGATTAGACTAGGTGTGGTTGGGGGCAAGGGACTCCCCCCACTCGGGGGCCAGTAATCCCCTGGGGCCTGCCCCCAATCGCACCTAGCTAGGTAAGCGGTGCCTCCCTCGCAAAAGCTCATGATGTTGTCGTCATCTACAAATTGGGAATTATAGTGGAAATTTGTCTTAAAAATTTATGTATGGCTTCTTGGGCCTCAAGCAAATGGAGCTCCTTGGCTTTTTGAGCCTCACTATCCCGGAGTTCCTTGGCTTCCCGAGCTGCACGAGCCTCACGGTCTCGGAGTTCCTTGGCTTCTAGACATGTAAAGGAAGGGGGACACATCTAAATCACACCCCCTTAGAATAAAAAAATAAATTAAAAATGCACCCTTACCCAATTTGTGATGCTGATTACATCACATTCAGGGAATTGGCCTGGGGTAAAGACATTTTAGACTTCCTTATAATTTGCGACAAGGTGGCACTACAAGCCAATTTTTCGGCTGCTTATGAACTTAGCTCAGAATGAGCGACCCAGTTTGTGAATTCCACTTGATTCACAATTGTAATCCGACTTGTAATAAACTATCTGTTCCCAGGAGCAGTAACAAACAAATGAGTTTTTTGTCATGGATTCTACATACTTGTTTTGGTTTGCTATGGAGTCTTTGATTCAAGGCTATATAATGAGAATTGCAGAGGATTATTATTCAGAATACATGGTATAAAGGTTGATCTCTTTACTTCCATCTCTGGAGAAACGATAGAAGCAGAACCATGCTGAATACTAAAGTAGACCCATGTTTGGCACCCTTTGCGATAGCATGCGGTCGGTCCATGCTGTGTATCAAAAATTTAACGTTTGAAGCATATTGTGTGGACTCTTGTGGGGTGAAGGAGGCATGCGTTCTGTTATATTTATGATGCTGAGTTTGAGAAGAACCTTGCAAAGTATAAGTTTCATGTAGAGTACAATGAGAAATATATTAATGGATCTGTGATAAATGTGAGCTGATACTAGAGTAAAACTGAACTTTTCCCCCTATGGTGTTTCATTTGTGGCATCAATTTGGCCATCGTGAGTTTCAAATTATCCATTCTTGGAAGAGTTCAGTTTGTGTGCCTGCTTAGTTTTTATTGACTGTTGATAGCCCATAGGTGCTTATGATATTGATATGCTGGCATGTTTCAGAAAAACAATGGTACTCTTGCCCCTGCCATTTCATCACTGGGATCTTGGTAACTGGTATCTACCCTTGACATCATTTTGCTTTGCAGCTATGAGCAACGCTGTAAACCTAACAGATGGCTTAGATGGCCTTGCTGCGGGAACAACAGCTGCAGCCTTTGTAGGCATGGCCTTGGCTGTCTTCCGGAGCTCTCCAGGTAGGCGATGTGACGATGTACTTTCTTCATGGATGTCCCATGCAACATTATTTTTGGTAAAAATGTAGATGTCTCTCGGATAATATGCCCTCTTCATAACATTCACTTTTCTCAGAAATATTTTGAATTAAATATCATTTGGTTAATTTTATAAATGTGTTAGAAACATGGTGAATGGGGAGAGAGAGAGAGAGAGAGAGTTAGGGTGTGAGGAAATAATGCTCAAATGAAGACATAATGAAAGGCTCTCATTCATTCATCAAGTGTGACAAGACAAGTGAAGTACAAGCCTTATGTAGGCTACTCACACACACTCTAGCACCTAGTGCATATGGGATAAGTCCCATGATGACAGGTGGCACTCACACAAGACACACACACATAAACTAGTACTACACACTAACACACTCTTTGACTATGATATCTCCAACACCCCCCTTCAGAGCAAAGAGGTATGAGACCCAACACGCAAGATTAGACCGATCCCCCCTCCATTCCAATACTGCAAAGAGTAAGTCCAACTATCCAACACCTCCCATGTGATTGTGACTTCTCAGTCAGCTTGCGACCGGCAAGGGCAAACCATCACTCGTCATCCCCCCTTACTTTGAACTGGGTGGTCGTTACCATCAACCAAAGTAAAACACAATACAATCATTTTTGGGGGACAACCCAGGGCAAAGGACCTCTTATTGACTCTTCAAACATTCATTTTAGAGGGACTACTCAAGGCAAAGAACCTTTAACTCAAACATAGAAATATTTTCATTCATTTTATGCATAGCAAGGGCAGAGAACCCATGATCCCGAAGTAGCTACCACACAAGAGTGTGCACATCCTGATGCGAAGAGGTATGTCGGTGAAGAACTAGGCGAGGACGCCCTCGAATGATGTGTCGATGAAGGCCACAGGAGCAGCTACCAAGGGACATCATGTCATGACTCTCAATGTGCCGATCGGAGAGTCACCGAATGCGAAGAAGATCTTCAAATTTGAGCAATTATGCCTAAAGGAGGCAAAATGCCCAATGAATGTACAAGATAGTAATGAAATTACATGAATTTTGAGAAATCCCCAAATGTCTACATGCAGGAGACTTCATACAGCTCAGGGGATGCAAAAAACAAAAATGCCCTAAAATTTGAAAACTAGGGTTTAGCAGAAAATTAGGGTTTGGAAAATTTTGGAGCTTTTCAAAATTTCTTGCAGGAGAGTGTTCTTGCAACACTCAGAAGCCCTCAAATCATAAAAGCCCTAAACATTTTGGAAGATTTGAGCAGATATTGCAAAAAACAACTTTTAGGGTTTCGGGCCAGTTAGAGGTCCGAAATCATCAAAGTGGTAGCTGTAGATGCTCCAAGTGCGAACGTAGGTCTGGAAATCTGTTAGGCTGCTCAGCAAGGCACTCCAAATTGCTGCAGCAGATCACCAAGCTGAAAGTCGGCATGCTGGAGCGCTGGAAATAGCTTGGAAGTGACTCTGTCAAAGGCAAATATGCAGCAGCAGCTCAGAAACCCTGATTTCGGCGATGGAGAGCTCCAAACCATCCTTGGGGAAACACGTGCAAGCGCCTTTTGCAGGAAGTGCCGACCAGCTAGCTTACGGGGTGCCAAAGCTGCCTAGAGCAACTCGAGGACAGCTCCTAGACAGTCCGGGTAGAGGCGGCAGGCTATGGAGGGAAAAGCAGAAGCAAATGGCTGAAAAAGGCTCTAAACAGCTGCAAATAGTGGGGAATGGAGGCGAAATAGGGTGAAAAACAGGCAGGAAGATATGATAACAGAGGCGGCTGCAAGAGGAGAGCCAATGGAGAGCTGTGGTGCAGAAACCCTAGGCGGCAGCAGGCTGTAGAAGAGCCTGAAGCAGATTTAGGGTTTCGAATTAGGGTTAGGTCTAGGATGACGTGGCAGCTATGGCTATGGCAGGGCTAACCTGGCTCTGATACCATGGTGAAGAGAGAGAGAGAGAGAGAGAGAGAGAGAGAGGGTGTGAGGAAATAATGCTCAAATGAAGACATAATGAAAGGCTTTCATTCATTCATCAAGTGTGACAAGACAAGTGAAGTACAAGCTTTATGTAGGCTACTCACACACACTCTCGCACCTAGTGCATATGGGATAAGTCCCATGATGACACGTGGCACTCACACAAGACTCACACAACTAGATCACCTAGTACTACACACTAACACACTCTTTGACTATGATATCTCCAACAAAATGTCATCAATTATTTGTATGAGTCAACAATCAGCTTCCTTTGTTTGCTTATGATCTGAAGGAAAGAGTGAAATATAGATTCCCAGTATGATGCTTAAAATATTTTGGTTTCCCCTTAGAACCAATTTGTCTCTTCTTGGTTTTTAAACACTCCAAACTCGGAATTATGCAATGTCCTTTCGTCAATGTCTTTTCTAATATTTTTGGGCTATTATCCTCCTCATCCATGGCTGTCCGCAAGCGGAAAAGGGATAGCAAGAAAGATGCTAAGTCAAAGGGGAAGAAGAATAAGGAGCAAGCTTCCAAATCCAAGGGGAAGAAGTTCAAGGAAGGAGGTAAATCAGTCCGGTTTACCACTTATGATGACGCACGCCACATACAATAGATAGCAAAGGCTATGCAGTTCATACGTCGATTTCACAAGGCTTTTGGGTCACAGAATTTGTAGGAGGATCTCGATAGGCCAGCAATTGCATGGTGGAGTGCCCATGATGGGATTGCCCCAAAAACATGGAAGATATTCAAGAAGGCGTTCTATAGGCAACTCCCCAAACAGTTTCTCAATGAGGTACACATAGCCTGGGAGGGTCTCCACATGGAAGAATGGGAGACAATTGATGATCATAACATGCCTATCTGCAAGTCACGCCTTTTTAGGAGGTACAAGGTAGGTTTGCCCCCTACAATAACAGCTTTTGTCACCACCCTGCCCAATATAAAGATACAAGATTTAATGCATTCAGCTTCAGTAGTGGTTCTTGTGCATACAAAGGAGCTACCTTCTGCTTCAAAGCCACAGGCGAAGACTTCTAACCCCGCTAGGAGAAAAAGAATTACGTACCTCCATCTCTTCCACGGAGGGACTTTTAGCAAAAGAAGCCAAGGGGCAACCAAAGGCGCTATAAGGGTAGAACTAGGTTCACTCCTGAGCAGATTGAGACCAACCAAAAGGAAGGCAAGTGCTTCAGATGCAGGACAGAGGGGCATGCAGCTGCCCACTGCCCCGAGAGACCTGCTGGTCCGAGAATTCTCGATGTACTGGGAATAGTGGCCGATCCAAAGGCCAGAGACCTTTGGGGAAAAGTTAGAGATCAAAAAACTTATTCCTGGTTAACCAACTGCACCATTCTTTGACCGAAGTCAATTCTAATAAAGATTACTCTTTATTTTCTTAGGAGAAGTCCCAAATGGTGACAAAAGGTGAGGGGAAGGGCTGAAAGACAAAAGTAGAAGGGTGAATGGATGACAAGGCTGAGGGTGATGGAAGAAGGGCGCTAGCTAGAGCTGGCCAAGTCCTACAAACATTCTTCTTTGAACCATCTGAAAATTAATTGTCTAATTTCTTGAATGTACCCTGGGGCTACAGATAACTTCATATCCAAGGAGCCAGCCTTGTGGTTGAGGATTCAGACAGAGGAGCTGTTTCACAGAATGTTGTTCATTCAGCTCAAATAGTTCTCAACACAACAAAATTCTCGCTTCTACATTTCAAGGAGCTGACCGGTGCCCCGAGAGACCTGCTGGTCCAGGGAATTCCCAATGTACTGGGAAGAGTGGCCAATCTAGAGGCCAGAGAGAGACCTTTGGGGAAAAGTTAGAGATCAAAATGTGCTGATTCTTTTTTACCTTGGGGCTATGGATAACTTCATATCCAAGGAGCTAGCATTGTGGTTGAGGATTCAGACGGAGGAGCTGTTTCACGGGATGTTGTTCATTCAGCTCAAATAGTTCCCAACACAACAAAATTCTCGCTTCTACATTTCAGAAAAGATTACTTTTGAATTCCCTACAAGATTCAATCTACATTGCTCTGCACTCACTCTGTACCTCTTGCATTTGCACTATTACTCACATTTCTTAGACTTGGCTTCACCTTCTTTCGTCTCTCTCACAAATGTCTCAGAAGACTTTCTCTTCCTCCCCAAGAAGTCGCATCCCCTCACAACAAAGAGGGCCTTATATATGATTCTAGAATCTTTTGGATTCCAAATTTACTCTTGGTGGACTCAGGAAGGGTTTTTCCCTCCCTAGTATTGGCTATCTTGCCCTTAAGTTGGCCTTTGGTGGGCTAATTCCGAATCCCCCATTGTACTTCTTGGTGATGATTCCTTTGACGTTTAATGCGAGTCTGACCCTAGCCATTAGCGAGATTCTTAGGCGGCATGTGGCTTCCCCATTTATCTATGAGACTTAAGAGTGGCTATCATAAGATCCAGGTTAGAGCTGAGGACGTGTATAGAACTACTTGCTAGAGTAGGTTTGGACATTATGAGGCTTTGGTAATGCCGTTTGGCCTTTTCAATACTCCGTCTACGTTTGTCGTGCTTATGAATGATTTACTGCACTGAGAAGTTCGTACCAAACTTTATTGACGTCATTCTATTTATAACAAAAGTATTGCTAAGCATGGGCAATTCCTCAAAATGTGACCATGTTGCGATCATTTTTAGAATTTGTCTAGTTTTATCAAAGGATAGTGTCACCTTGGTTGAGCTAACTTCAGATAATGCACCTTTTGTGAGGGGACAAAACCAATGAGAGAGTTTTAAACTATAAAGAAGTCAATGGCCTCTCAAGTTTCAACCGGTCTTAAAATTTGTTGATCCCTAGAAACCATTTTTCCTAGAAACCAATGCAAGTGGTAGTGTATAGGAGCGGTTCTTCTCCAATAGGGAAGGCTAGTAGCCTTTGAAAGCAAGAAGCTTTCTCCCTCTCAGTGTAATTGGCCAACTCATAAACAAGAGTTGTGTGCTATTATTCATGCTTTGAAAGCATGGAGGCATTACTTGTATGGTTCAGAGTTTTTTGTGGGTGTGGATCACAATACTAGGAAGTATTTTTGTAAACCACATGCTAGGTGGATAGAGCTCATGCAGGATATGAAGGTTAGGTATCAAAGATGGAAGGAGAATAAGGTTGTTGATGCGTTATCACACATTATGCACGAAATGAGTCTCATGGTATTAGATGACTTGGCATCTAGAAAAGGCCAACCTTATGCAAGATACCATAGCAGATGGTATGCTAAAATGCATTGGCAAGGTAGTTGTACCTAGTCAAGATGATCTCAAGTAGAGGGTCATTGATAGCCCATGTGCGGGACATCCGTGACTGAGAAAACATATGACCTCATGAAGCAAGATTTATTTTTGCAAAAAATGAAAAAACATATTCATGAATATGTGACACGGTGTTTCTCGTGTCAAGTGAGTAAGGCAGAGAGGGTGAAGTCATCTGGCCTTTGCAGCCGAAGGAGATGTCGAACGCTAGATGGGTGGTTTCAACTAAGGAGTCTGTTAGTGCCCTATAAGTCATGGGTTTTTTTATCAATCATATATTTCGTCTGCATGGATTACCCAGATCCATAGTAGGCCCATGGGAGTTCGTTTGGAAATCGTCTGAATACTCAGACATATTGTCACATATTAGTTGAGCCTCGGGTGATTCCTCACTCCAAGGGTTCCATACTAATCACATAGGCAACATCAGTACCTAAGTCATCAAATTCATAAATGTACCGAGTAGTGGGTAGTCCATCCGCACACTGCTCACCCATCATCGACTCATCAATGTGGGCAGCCAAATCCATGGCTGAAGTATTATCATGAGGAAAACATTTGGCTGTATTCTTACCTTGTTTGCTGTTTTCCAGGATGACAAAGCCATTATTATCATTATTGCCAAAGAGACATGCTTTGTAGTTGTGTGTTTCAGAAAAAGAACTCTGTTATCAAGAAACATTTTTACGCTTTTCTACACGCCAAAAAGCATCACCCCTGTTTGCTGTTTTCTGGGACAGCAAACTTATCATCAACATTATCGCAAGTGAGACATGCTTTGTAGGTGTGTTTTGCAGAAAATGAACTTAAATTATTTATCAAAATATAATTCAGGTGTGTTTTGCAAGAATTGATATGTTTTCAAAGCGGAACAAAATCTTGATTATTGGAGACATGTAATTCAAATCAAGTTGAGTGGCTGTCTTTACCATAGGTCCATGACGCTCTTCATGAAGAGTAATCTACTTTTCATTAACTTGAAATTGAATTTCATGATTCCTGTAGTCAATATTTATAGAAGGGCTCTCAATCAACGTGTCTACCCTATCTAATCTCATAATATGGGAAGACAGCTTCTTTGTATCTACACTCAAAGAATTGGAACCATCTCTTCCCAAAACTCTGTAGCTCCATGCGCAAGATTAACCATATAGCGGTGGCTACCGGGAAAAGTTGGGATGCTCAGCTTCTGTATAAGAGAAGCATCATTAACATTTCGAGTACTTCTGCATCAAATAAAAAGTGAACAGGATGCTCATCAATGTAACCTACCATACGGATTAAGTCATGGGGTCCAAACACATCAACATTGAAATGACACTTGTCGCAATTTATGTCATCACTAATGCACACCAGCAAAGTTTACAAGGTACCTCATCGCTATTGTGGTCCATTCTTGATCCTTAGAAAGAGCAATGGCGCCGCTTACAAGCTGCAAGTACCTGGGTACATCTAGTCTTTCATGTCCGTAGACTGAAAAAAGCATATCAGGTGATTGCAACTTGTACGTCATTGATCTTTTTAAGGATCAAGAACGGACCACAATAGCAATGAGATACCTTGAAAACTTTGCTGTGCGCATTATCTAAGAGTAATGGCACTAACTTATATAGATGCCAGGTGTCTTAGATATCTCAAGCCTAAGACTACCCTTAATGTACAAAGGGTACCGTGTGTCCTAACTGTCCCAAGGTTAGAATATGGACCATAGGTTAACTTGGCCTTTGTAACGCTAGCCATGTGTCCATACGTGGACATAACAACAGTAGCAGCTAAGGATGATCTAAGGTGTTGGTATGCCTATACTTATAGATGGTTTGCGAATCTGGGACTCCATGCAGACAGATTGCTTCAATATAGCCTTGAGTCTGCTTCTATTCCGCTCACCTATCACGAGGCTAACTAGGGCATTCGAGACGATCTCATACAGCTACACACATGCAAGACTTAGTTAGTTCCTAGCGAGCTTCCTATGAAGCTCAGCTTCTATAGAGATAATTGTCTACGAATATCAGAGAAGGGCTTCATTGACCCGCCAAGCTACACACGTGATCCGCCTCCCCCCCTCTCTGAGGATTTCGATTGGCAGTTTTAAGTTTCCTCACACCAATTACCCATTGAGACTAGACATTTTGAGGGGATGCCTAGAGAGGGCTGAATGTGCACTTTATGTGATCTATAGGAGATTGAGTTAGAGAAGCCCTTTGCTTTCAAATGCCATGTAAACTATGAGATCTGCGTCCATCACCACTGCCAAAGATGTTGAGCAATCTTCATTCATAAGGTTGTATGATAGAGAAACCAGCTGCTCAAGGCACACAGATGAGATAAGGGATCTCAACTAGTCTCCAACAGGAGGGTGATTACAACATTTTTCCATTCAGATAGCATGGACCAACAGTCCCTAGGGAAATGACGTAGTTGAGGCCCAAAGTTGGAGGTACGACAGACCCACCAATGTGTTGATGCGCACTTGGGGATCTTGCCTCCATGTTCACCAAACCAAGGACACTGTCGATGGGGTAACAATGGCACTTGTCCGACAGAAAGCCACTTCCAAGAAACCATAATAGACCACATAGACTGACTAACATCATGGCTTTATCATGGGTTTCATGCCACGGGAGCCTCGATTACTGCGGGAGCCTCTCTGTGCCCAGACCTTATCCATTCTCAGCTGTCCGGTGGACTTGGTTCCTCACGCAACATACAAAGGACTGCCACAGTGATTTCATGTTAGACCTAGCCCTAGTATACCCTTGTAGGCCTGGGACTGGCAGTTCTAGATTTCAGTTCATTTGGGACACCTAGTCTAGTTAATCAACGTATGATCTTAGGATTATTGGTCCTAACCCTAGCACTAGGGTTAGCTATTATTATGGCCTTTCACTTAATTCAGCCTTGCAATCTACCTATGTTTTGTTCCTACTTTGGTCTCTAGCCTCACTGGTTCCTAGCAGTGGTATCAAAGCAGTCTATTGATTCTGCCCAGCATCTCTCTCTACCTAGGAGTCCTTGCTGGTCGTCATCTTCCTCAGGGTCATGTCTTAGTGGTTGTCACCTTCTTTCTGACTGGGCTTGCTCAGCTCTGAGCTGAGTGGTGACCTGCCTTGCCATTTTCGCAGGCAAGGCACCACCAACAGGGCACTGTTCCTACACGCGCAGGTCACCACCAGTCTTGCACTGCCGTTTTAGTAGGGAGAGACATCTGGTCGCGCCTGTGTTTAGCTCGTTTTTAAACGGTGCACATATGAGGGCATTGTAACTTGTGCCAATAATGCTAATTATGCTGTAAAAAGTATTGGCCAGGGTGAGCTTACTTCAGCATCTGGTGATCTGATCTCTCTTCGAGATGTTATATATTTTCCAATAGTTGAAAAGAATTGCATATCCATTTCAGCTACTGCTTTACATTAATCATGCATCTTTGTGTGATGCCTCTCTGTGTTAATTTTGGACTGTGATAGCTGTAAACAAAGGTTTTGTATGTGGTTATACCTTACTTCTACTCACTGAGATTGGTGTTTCTGTTTGTGACAACTCCAAGGTAAATGCATGCAGCGCAAAAACATTCCAGGTGATGTGGTTCTTGTTTCGTACTCATTTGACTCAGCTGATTCCGATCAAAGAAAGGCATCTCTTTGTTTCTAGAGAACATGTTGACCACATTGGTTGAGACCGCCACATTTTGATACCTTCCGATGTATTCTCAGCAGTAGGATTTTGTCTTGAACCCAGATGGGTCTAAGATGATTGTAAAGCATGAAGAAAGAGAGTGGTAGAGAGAAGAGGGTTGGCCCTCCCTTCAAAAAGTGGCATGTATAAAAGGCCAAATGGTTGACTTTGGTCCTCACTTGTTGTATGCTCTCATTGCAATACAAGCTCTCTTTCATCTCTTGAAGCGTGTTCTATTTCCTTTGCATGCCCTTCGTGAATGCCATGTTCTCTTCCTTCTTCTCCTTCTCCTTGCATACTCCCTCTCCCTTCTCCATTCCCCCCTCCCCCTTTTTCTCCTATGGATTCATGATTGCAACAAACTGGGATTCACTAGAGTAACACCAGTGGATGACATTTGCTCGCATTGATCTTTATCCAAAGTCGTTTGGAGGGAGTACCTTGTCAGTGTATCGGCAAGATCCCCACAACACATGAGTAACCGCCACTGGTCTATAAGGTTCTACTCTGAGGATTTATATCTTGTTCATAACAATTACTTTGTGGTTTCCTCTACTCGCAACAAGCATCATCTTGGTGATTAGCTAGGCAAGGTTCGTGGATCCTCCAAGGAAAATACTCGACAAGAAGAATCGGTTTGATAGATCAAAGTACCATACATAGTCTGTGAAGATGAAGATGAGCTTGATCGAGCAAGATACGTGGGGAATAGTATTTGGAGTTGCCATCAGCACGTCGACCAAAAGATGTGGCAACCTGTGAGACCATGGACATGAAGGCACTTGCTTTCATTGTATCCAGATTGGTGTACTCTCAAATTGCTCAAGTAACTTGTGTGGACTCTTCACATGAAGCATGGGAGCGTCTTCAACGATGTTTAATGAAGTGAATGCTGCCTCTTGGTTGTTCCTTTGAAAAAAATTATATTGTCTTGAAATGAACAAAGGAATGAAGGTAGCCAAACATCTTGCCAGCCTTGGTGCCTTGGTGGATCAACTTGCTGGTGCTAGGGTGATTGTAAGTGAAGAAGATGTGTTTGTTCTTCTTGCCATCATGCTTGAGGCGTGTATCCTATGTAGCGCCTTATTCTTAGTGATGTTGCTGCTGCCCTTGTCTTGGAGGAGATACAGATCACTTCAAGGAAGGAGAATGGCAAAGAGAGAGAGAAAAGTGCAAACTCTTTAAAGGATGAAGAGAGTAAACATACAAGTGCGCAAGCTCTCTTCATGAAAAAGCCTCTCATGTGCCACTATTGAAAACGATCTGGACATGTCATCATGGACTATCGGAAGAAGCAGCGAGACAAGAACCTCAATCATGAAGATGCTAAATCTTCAGCCAAGCATGAAGCCAATCTTGTGAATGCTGAAGTATTCTCTAGACTATGTGGTTCTACACTCCTTCGTGGTCAAACAAATTCTTAGTGATTTACTTCATCAACATGGCATGAGTGGCAGCATGCTACATGTGTTGTATCTAAATTTGATAAGCTTTGTATCTACAGTAAGCTAGTGGGCATCTTGGTCTTAGTGAGTTTTTAGCGAGTCCTTAGCGGTTCCTTGGTCAGGATAGGCCTTGCATGGTATGGATGCTTGATCAAGAGAGATGTTGAGAAATTGATGATTATAGCATCCAATCGCAATGGGTCTATGTATGTGTGACTAGGTGACGTGGGCTGTCTAAGGTTTTTTAGTTTTGTGCTAGGCTATTGACATGTGGATGTGTAGGTGGCCATGCTGCGTGGCAATCAGCCGTATTCACCTCCTTGATTTGGGGCAACGGTGGAATTGATCTAGGGAAGGTGGAGTAGTTAAGTGAAAGGTCGGTGGATTCCTCTCCTTGGCTATTTACAAGCCTTGCGTATCTCATTGGGTGTGTGTGTAAGAGACTGCTGAGTAAGCCTGCATCTTTGCATTTGTATTCTCTTCACGATTAATAGAAGCTGGTGTTATTGTGTGATATCTTGTCTCTCTCATTTCCACATGCTTGCTGCTGTGTCTTGAGTGCCTTTCCTGAATTTCCAGCTCCTAGATTTCTAAGTTTTAACAGTATCAGCGGTCCAAGCTATGGGAAACTTGTATAGAGAGCTTCATTAAACAGCTTGGTGAATTGGTGCAAGTACCTCTCAACCAGAAGTCTTGGAGGCCTTCATGGTCCTTGGCTTTGCCATCTTGAAGCTTCTTGATGACTTTCTTCCAAGATGAGGGACATCCAAAACCTCTTGTGGAGGGCTGATTGGCAATATTGTATAAGCTATGGGCGTAACTCTTCAAGAGAGAAAGGTCTTGGGTGAGGCATGGTGACTTCTTTCTAGAAGTTTCATCTAGAACTCCTTCAAATCACTACTGTAGAGGATGCTTTAGAGTCTCTGTTCGCCGCTGGCAAGAAACGGTCATTTCTTATGCCACCAGTATTGGTACTCTCTACCTGTGTCTACTATTTTTTAGGGGTGCTTTTGATTCATCTCAAAACGCTAGTGTGTCTACTCTTTTTCAGGGGGACTTTTGATTGGTCTCAGAATGCCAATGCTGCCTAATTGCCTTACACTCACCATCATACCACCTTTCAATGCTAGAAAAGGCCATTAGTTTCCGTTAACAAGGAAATCATGGCTTTATCGTTCAATGCTTAGTTTTGGCAAGTGTACGATTATGTAGTGATTAAACACATTCTAAGGTTTTCTATGTTGGTCTTTGATGCCTTTGATGACAGTCGTTGGAATCTTTGGAGTGTCAATGGCTGGAGCCTGTGTTGGTTTTTTGGTCCATAACCATCACAAAGCAGCAGTTTTTATGGGAGATACTGGCTCATTAGCATTGGGCGGAGCGCTAGCAGCCATGGCTGCATGCACCGGCATGTTTCTGCCACTTTTCATCATCTCTGGTGTATTCTTTGTGGAAACAGTGTCGGTAATGCTTCAGGTGGAGCTCGCAACTTGCTTTTACTACTAATGTCGATATCTAGAAACATCATGTCATGCTTTATGTTGTCGTTTGTTAGTCAGCATCCAGCAGCTGCATCCACCAGCCCATTGTTTTCTGACACGCAGCTTCTGCTGATCAAAAGTTCATTTGGCTGAACAGGTTTTCTATTTCAAAGTTACCAAAAAGATCTATGGAGTGGGCCGAAGATTGTTCAGAATGGCTCCTCTGCATCACCATTTTGAGCTTGCAGGTGTCAAGGAGCCCACCATTGTTGCTGGTGCTTACATTATTGCTTGTTTATTGGCTTTGCTTGGTGGCTATCTTGGCTTAATAATATCTGGAAGTGGCTTAGTTGGAGGCTGAAATTGCATTCATAAAAAGGCAGGTTTTGATGGCTGATGTCATCAGTTTTTAAAAGACTGTTAATGAGAGCTTCGATGCCAATCATTGTCTAGTTGGATGGTTTTGAAGACATGAAGCCGTTTCAATGGAAGTTTATCGGATTTGATTATTTCCTGCTTCAGTTATGTTGAGTAAGTGGTGACATTTTTCTTTACTATCACTTAATGGTATCATGTATGGTTAGCATAGTACAGCAATTACTGAATTTATCCTACAGCCCAGGTTCAGACCTTTCAGTAGAGTTGCAAAATCGGACCATTTCATCCGAAGGAAGTAAGAAGTGAAAATCTCAGCTACATGTTTTAGATTTTATGCTAGCCGTTTTGTCGTTGAAGACGGTTAATGTTATGTTGAGACATATTTTAACATGGACTAAATGGTACAACCTGCAAGGAAGAAAACCTTTAATAATGAGTGGCAAAATGGGACTGCTATAGCCCAATTGTGATAGCTAGCATAACAAAACTTTGGACACAAGTTTTTTTGGCATATGGGTCGTGGCTGATGATATACTATTTTCATTTAAAAATTTCCAGCTGAGTAGACGAGTCTTTGCATCTTAAGCATTGTGTATTCAGGCAGGATGAAGAAAACCATAAAGGAAACGAGAAGAACTAGAACCAGTGAATTTATCTTTGACAAGAAAGGTGTTATGCTTGAGAACTCCTGGCTATATATAGAAGTCTAACTAGACATGCGCCAGATGAAAAAAAACTATTCTTCTTGCTTGCAGTTTCATTCTTGCTTGCAGTTTCATCCTCTAGTCTAGATTATTTCCCAACATGGCTTATGGGACAATGGACGTATGTCATGCATAGCCTTGCCTCCATGCAGCTTGGTGATTGGTTCAAATCTGCATGCATGTGATGTTTTGCATGGTTGACGACATGGCGACTTTCATGTAAAACTCCTATGTAGTGGGAGGTTGTGAGAGTCATCGTCATTCTTGTAGTCTCCAGGTGGTGATGAGGATCGACCTCCACAGTTCCAAGGAGGGCACGCGACCCTTGACTTCTCCACACTAGCAAAGTTTTTCGGTTCATGAGCTGTTGGTGATCACGAGCAGATGCGGTTCACTTTGGTGAATATATTCATGGAGTACGAGGTCGAATTATAGTTTTTGCTTGTTGATGATAGAGTCTTTGTGATAGAGTATTTGTGGCTTTCTCTTTCAAGTTTGTAATAGCCTTCGTGGCCTTCTCTTTCAAGTTTGTAAAGAGCTACAAGCCTGGTCGGGCTGCGCTCATAGTGGATTAATAGAAGTGCTTCATGTGTTATTCTCTCAGATCCCTCTCTTTATTCTTATGTTCTTAAAACATATTCTTTAGCTTGTTCATTCGATTAAATACATTGCATGCAATATGGTGGTAAAGCTGTCCTTGGTATCAAAGCAAGGTTGTCGACTTCCTTGAGATAAGTGTCCTTGTGGTGCATGCATGTCTCTGAACGATATACAGCAGTGGACAAGTATTCTGGTGGTGAAGAAATGCAAAAGCAAAAGAGATCATAGGACGAGGTCTTCTCAACGTGCTAGTAGAGGCGTGCTTTCAAGTTCTACTTAATCCACAGAGGTTGTGATGATGGATACCTCCAAGAAAGACAAACATGGAGTCATTCTGGTAAACTTCAATGGCAAAAATTTTGCATCATGGCAATCGGCCACACGTTTGCTTTCATGCAAAAAGGATTGTGGCGTGTAGTGGATGGCACGGAAAAGAAGTTGAAAGAACGTTCTCACGACATTGACAAGATACCTCTTTGGGAGCAGAAAGACGAGAAAGTAATAGGCTTCATGGGAAGAGCTCTAGGACTTGATTACTTTCATCATCTTGACGTGAAAGCAACCGCAGTTGAGAATTGGTAGAGTTGGAGACTCTTTTTGGTGTTCGTATGAAGCATTCAAAGGCAATCTTATTGAGGAGTCTACCCACGGAGCAATATGGAGAAATAGTTTACGTCTTGATGATGGCTCGGATTTTCTCTATTGTGTAGGGATGCTGATGAGTGAAGAAAAGTGCAATAATAGTCCACTGTTTGACAATAGAGCGGATGTTGCAACTAACAAGAAGAAGAAGAATGCACGTGAAACTAGAAGATGCAATTACTGTGGGAAAGAGGGACACTTAGAGAAATTCTACTACACGAAACAATGAGATGAGCAGTTGAAGACGACCAAGGACAAGGCATTAGCAATGGAAGAAGAAAACACGAAGAAGACGTCGATGTTGGTTGAAGTGGATCGTCCTCATGATAAGGATTTGGAAGAGATTGTGATAGGATGATAGTATACTAAATGAGCATGTCCGACCATTTTGTTACTTCTCACTATATGCAGTGGTCAAGATGGGATAGCCATCCTGTTTTCTCTTTGGGTTCTTGGAAAGTCTTCAAAAGGCTTTCAGATGATTACTTATTCCAGTTACCAAGTTACCTCGGGGGAAGAATTCAACAGATTGATGCATTGATACCCTTGGATTGGGTTCTTCTGAGTGACATGCGTCTTTCTCGATCAACTTGGCTAGGAGCCTTTACTAGAAAAGGGATCCCACTCTAGGTCATAGGATTTCAACAATCAGACAGGGATGCCTTGATCTTTGATGTTCATTCTGAGGACACGCTGTCTAGCTCTATGGGAGATATGTATTCTTCATTTCAACTTGTTAGGGTTGTAGGTCATGTGGAGTAGTGTTCCATGGCTTTAAAATGGTATCTAGACCTTAACCCAAGTCACATTCCCATAGATTTATGGAGGCTATGGCTCTATGAAAATGCTCACATAAAGTATTTGCATTAGGATCCCAAGTACTAGGAATGGATTGAGGCAAGGCATCGAGAGAGGAGCCTCTCCTTTTCTCGATAGGCAGTCTCAATAATGCTATGAAGTTTTAGCTTAGCTTGAGAGGCTGGAGACCCATCAAAGCTCGTCATTGGGAGAATTGTTAGATTTTTGTTGGTTTATGGAAATCATTTGGGAAGAGGCACTAGATATCCCTATGGAATAGAAAAACCACTCTTTTCTTTTGGCTTTCCATTCATGGAGGGATTGTTGTGAAATAGTGGAGGTCTAGGTTGTGAAATATATTGCTGTTAATTTCTACTTAGCCATGCCACCGGGTTGGACAACAACTAATGTTTGTTTAACCATGCTGGTTTAGGACAATCACATCATTGGCGATTAAGCTGAACCAACCTACGGTTGCATGATGTTCCAACCACCGGGCTGGTTTAGGACAATCACATTTAGTCCAAGCCTAGTTTAAGAAAAGAAACAAGTAAACTATCCCAAAGCTCAATCACAAACAACCACCGGGCTGGTTTAGGCATGACTGACGTGCATTGTATGTAGCATGTGTATGATGTGCTCCTCAAACACCTTTCGTTTTGTTTGCTTCTTATAGATGTCCTTTTTATTCGGAGAAACTCTCGTATTTTCATGCCAAAACATCGACACTGTAGTAATGACTTCCGCACTTAGGCTGTCTCTCCTTTTCTTGCACTTTGTTGAAGCCCACAGACTTCTCGAATCGGGATGATCGTGCATTGCTTCTACTCTACATTCAACCGCTGGAGCCACATTGGTCCTTTTGATTGACAATATCTTTCACATTGTGTGCCCAAGCCATTTCTCCTTTGTTTCAGGGGACACCAACATAGCTGATGTTGCCCTCTTTGCAGCTAGTTGATCTAAGCTGTGCACCCCTTTCACTTTCTGTAGGCCATTTCTCAGGTTAGAGAGCATCGCCTCTTGGGCGTGCATCTCCCGAGGTGTTGGTAGGGTTGTTACTCTACAAACTTTAGGGTGCAAGCTAAAGCTTGTGAAGACTCGAGACTTGTAATTACCTGAATGGCCTAATGTTGTTGCCTCGAATGCTCCCACCATCGTGACACCACAACTCGTGTTCTTCTCTCTGACGGCAATGATTGAATGCGTGCATCTACAACTGCTTCTTGCTCTGCTGCTCTGTAAGGAATCTTCTTTGTTCTCGTTGTTTCTCCCTTTGTAGATGTTGCAAAAGTGTCTTCTGTTGTCGATTCGATACCGTGCCAGTGCTTTCCTCGACCCACACTCTGTTCCTTGTGCCTTGACCTAGCCTTTTGACTTTCGTGTCTCTCAGCCTCTGTCTGCTTCTCTTGAAAGCCATGGCGAGCTGCACGTTGCCATTGACGCCATGGCCATGATCAATCCAGAATACACCCAGAGAAGCTAGCTGGTGAGGCAAGCAAAGAATAGAAGACAACTTACCCGAAAGAAGACAATGGCAAACCAAAGTCTGTGCAAGGTCATGTCGAGTTGCAGGGCGTTTGCAAGGTGGGGGTAGGTTGCAAGTACTTAAATCTTCCAAGATTTGATGGGCAGGAGGTGTGAAAATTCAAAATTCGTGGGAGTAGTGAAATTTCAGCTGTCGGTTTTTCCCCCTCTAATGATACACGTCAGCAGAATTGGATATCCCAAACAAGTGCAATGTGGCCTAAAATGCTTCAAAACACAAATAGGCTAAAGGGCATGCTATCGGGTCTGATGCTTTGTATTATTAAACGCAATGACCTTTGGCATGCTTATGAGCCATATAGTAAGCAAGTGCATGGAAAAAGAAACAATTCAAAATTGTAAGTAGTGTTAGATTTATTAAAAAATCTTTCCACAAATTGCACTTTTCCAACTTCTTCCATTTTAAAGAATAGAAGACAACTTACCCGAAAGAAGACAATGGCAAACCAAAGTCTGTGCAAGGTCATGTCGAGTTGCAGGGCGTTTGCAAGGTGGGGGTAGGTTGCAAGTACTTAAATCTTCCAAGATTTGATGGGCAGGAGGTGTGAAAATTCAAAATTCGTGGGAGTAGTGAAATTTCAGCTGTCGGTTTTTCCCCCTCTAATGATACACGTCAGCAGAATTGGATATCCCAAACAAGTGCAATGTGGCCTAAAATGCTTCAAAACACAAATAGGCTAAAGGGCATGCTATTGGGTCTGATGCTTTGTATTATTAAACGCACTGACCTTTGGCATGCTTATGAGCCATATAGTAAGCAAGTGCATGGAAAAAGAAACAATTCAAAATTGTAAGTAGTGTTAGATTTATTAAAAAATCTTTCCACAAATTGCACTTTTCCAAACTTCTTCCATTTTAGGGTGAATCTAGATACCAATACCAACAACTATCAATCTTTTAGGACCACCATGCACTATTCCTAATAGTTTGGATTCCAAAATTTCAATCCGTTTTGGTTTTCAACAAATCAAAAGAAAGTTATGGAGCATGCCCTCAGATGGGTATGCATCACTTTAGCACAACATTGGAGGCCCATTAACCCGTGCATAATGATCTCATTTAGGTGTGTCCTTGGGTGCTCACATAGTGTACTTTAGAATGATTACTTGGTTGCATGTATGTATAGAACAAAATTTTGATGCTTTTGAATAAATTGCTATATCTTATAGTCTTCAGGATGCATGCTTCACATGCAACATAGCACTTATAATGCTTTAATTGTCTCATTCCAAATCCTTATTCCATAATTTTTTGCTCTCATGTTCAAGTTTGGAATGTGCACTACAACTTGAAGATAAAGTTTTTTTAGTTCCGTTGAGTTATGGGTCATGCAAGATACCCATACACAGAAAAGTCCCTTAACCTCACCAAAAATGGCTACACCCAAGCAAACAATGACCCCCAAGTTAGCATTTAGTTACTAAACAAACATATACCTATAATATTAGCTACCATCGTCGCTGAGTCAGTGGTGGTTAATCCAAATGATTCATCGATCATACCATGTTGCAATAAAGATGCATTGTGTCAAAGTATATACTTAATGGGAAGAATCCAACCACTGCTATTCCTCGATAATTCTATGCCAAGGAGAATGGTACCAAGTATATATATTTTTAGTCTATAAACACCTTGCCAAATGAATAGAATTTAAGGAGTGAGAATCTTTTCATGAACCTTGGTGGTGTTCATAAACACCGTAGTATCCCTTACCTTAACCATACCTATTCATGTGAATCTTCTGTCATGTCATCACCCTCAATGGTGTCCATATCCCAAGAAGCCCTGGACTAAGTGGAGGTATGCAAGATTATATTTGATGCAATGATATGAGGCAATGACAAAGTGTTTAATATTCACAAAGTGTTAATATGAAATATGTATCATTGCCTTAACTATGTTGACACATTATGTAAACAAGAGACACACGTGCCTAGAGCACTGCCCCCAACAGGCTGAGTATAACGATTGTTGTTATGCTTTCAAAGGGCTTCAAAAATAGAAAGTTTGTAGTAGCTAGAGCTTTGCTTCTAACGGGGCAGTGCTAACAAAATCATACACAAAAGTTAAGACCCAAAGTCTACAACTTGTAAGAAAAAATGAATTGGCTAGTATTGAATGTTTAAGTGAGTACATATCATTTATAAAAAATCATAGATTGCAAGTAGCTCCTCTCCTGCACATATATCGTCTATAGTTTCAACACAAATGTATCCATATTCTGCAACATATTGTCTCCTCATGGAGATGGACCAAGGTGGTAAATAAGGGGGAAATACATAACAAACATTTGGCTTTGAATTTGTATTTCTACAGCTATTGATAAACCCGGCCACACTACAATGCCAAACATCGCCAACAATGTACACCATATCCTCTATAGAAACATAAGGGTCCTCTTGGATAGAGTACTTCTTTAGCCTTGGTCTAACTTCACACAATTCTTTCCAATCTCGATATCCATATTTTTCACCTCCATAATGGAGAATAGTAGTCCCTCTCTTAATGAAATCATGCACATATAAGCTATGGCCAGTGCCTATAATAGTTGACTCATGCACCTCAAAATCCACATTTTTAATCCGAAAGACTTCCTTAATGGGGATAGGAAACTTTGGTGTTCCAAGTGGATCATGTCCTGGTACATACATACTAAGACAATATTTTAAACTATATCTATTTGCATGACAAACGACAACCCAATTAGCCCAAAAAACATTACAATAACTTGAGACAAAATCAAATGAAAATTTGGCACATGTACCTTCATGGAAAATATGCATTTAGAAGTCTCTTTAGAAAGGCCTTAGCAATGTGCTTCTTGATATAGAGACCTTAAATTGTACCCTAGTTCTATAGCCATATGAGAAGCTTGCATAGCACTCATGCTATCGATTGGTGGAGCACTTAGCATATTTATTTGTGACATGTTAAGTTGAGGAAAGAATTCACCACCATCGTGACTTGGCATATGGAATGCGCCCTCTAATTCTCTTTTATCACATGATCTAACCCTCACCCTTAGTCGGTCTACAGGAGGAAGCTTTCCTGTATTATATTTTGTTATTGACCATTGATGACTTTGATCACTCCATTCTTCAAGAACTTCATGGACGAGGTTGAAATCTTTATGGCCCTCCACCACTAGTAATTGCCCATACCGACGATTACTCTCAATCATGACACTCACATCATTGGCCTCTTCAAGATGTAGCATAAGTAAGGCATCAACTCTCCTAGTAGAATGTTATCTTCATTGTCTTGCACATTAAATGTAAGAGGAAATATGCAATTTGATGGAGGATTGATACAAGCCTTGTATGGAGAGTCATCAATAAGTATTGTCCTCCTAGCATCACATCCAAATGCCTTCGATGTTTTTGCTAAGGCTTTGAACATAGCCTCAACATCAATCTTTTTAGGCCTATTTATCCTCCTCTTACTATAAGAGTAGCATCCCTGTTGAGCCCATATCATGAAGAAAGGGAGATTTTCCTTTGCATATATTTGAAGATTTTCTACCATTTCAATGACATTATGCTCCAATGCTGTTGACCAAATATCAAATACCTACATTAAATTTTTGTAACAAGATCCTTAGAAATTTAATGCACCTAGGTTTAAAAAACCATATAACTATTGTGGCCATACATAATAGACGTGCGTATTGGTTATTTGAACAAGCAACGTGTTAATAGTAAGCCATTCAAGTCCAATATCGCAGTCATCCTTGGCTTATCACAGGACGATGGAATTGGATGGATTACATATGGACTGTCCACAAAGTTGCTACACCTTGACTCCTCCAAGCTCCCTTGTGCTCTGTGTTCAATTATGTTTGGCACATCACGAAGATCCAATTTTACCTCATATTCACTAGCACTTAGCACCACTTCCAAAAGTGCATTGCTATTGAGGTTGCTTGCAATTGTCCACAATTCTGATAGCATGTTTTCTTGTCTAGTAGTTGTCTCTGCTTTCTTCTAAGCATCATTGATTCCAACATCACCAAGATCTGAGTTGACCTCACACTCGCTAGCTCTTGACACCACTTCCAAAAATATATTGCCAATGAGGTTGCTTGTAGTTGTCCCCATTTTCTAGTGGCATGTTCTCTTGCGTATCAATTATCTCTTTCTTCTTCCTTGCATCATTCATTCCAACATCCTTATTGACCTCAAAGTTGCTCTCTCCTGATACCACTTCCAACAATGTACACATTTTTGGTGTCATGTTTTCATTTGTAGTATTTGTCCCTCTCTCCTTCCACATCATGAATATCATGCATAAATCTTTTAGTTTAGCGCACTTTAGCATGGCACCGCTACCAATCTACTCCTAACATGTTTTAATGTGAATATGTTGTTATAGGATCTCTCCTTGCAATCTCCATTTCAATATATACCATAGCCAATCTCACTAGTGTTAGTCACATGAGAAATGGCACCAAAGCCATTCTCTAAAATCTAACCTTCAGTGGGCACTACTGTGATTCTCTATGTGACTATTACCAATGAGACTCGCATGACTGCCATTTTGTACAAACTCACATAGAGAATGGCATCAGTGGTATTCTAATCCATGAGAATTTATGGATAATGGCACTGTGGCCAATGTCTAAAAAATGTCATGCATAAATGTTCCCACATGTGTCTCCATCTCCCCTTTTAGCATGGCATTGCTACCAATCTGCTTAACATTGACATAGTATGAGATTGGTAAACTAATTAAGATTATGGAGAATGGCATGAGATTGGCACCAGTGTCATCTTGTACAAACTCACATGGAGAATTCTCTACAATTTAACCTTCAGTGGTGGGCACTGATGTGATTCTCTACATGACTGACACAAATGAGATTGGCACAAGTGCCATTCTGATAGAGAATGGGACCAGTGCCATTCTAATCCATGAGAGTTTGTGGATAATGGCACTGTGGCCAATGTCTCAAAAATGTTATGCATAAATGTTCCACATATGCTTCCATCTTCCCTATTAGCATGGCACTACTGCCAATCTTCTTAACACTAGCATAGACATAGAATGAGAGTGGCAAACTAATTTAGATTGTGGAGATTAGAACCAGTGCCATTCTTCACAAACTCTCATGGATTAGGATGGCTCTGAAGGTCCAAGGTAAAATAATTCCTATGCATCTCATTATCAAAGCTCAATTAAGTATTATTATGGAGTTGTAGAGGGCTTCCATGATTGTGGATAGGATATCTCAAAGGATGATGAGATGAATGATAATAATAATGCATTTAATCTAGGTGATAAAGTCCATTGGAATTTAACCCACTATCTTATCCCTGTGGAACTTATTATCTTATCCCTTACATCTTGTGAACAGATGGGAAGGTACCAAGTAGAGATGGCTATATTCTTGTGGATAGTGGTAGCCCCCATAGCTTTGTAAATTCCCACTTTTATCTACTCATTGAACGTTCATGGAGAATGGCACACGTGCCATCCTAATCTATGGGAGTTTCTAGAGAATGGCACTGGTACCATTGTATAAAAAATATCATGCATAAATCTTTTAGTTTAGCATGGCACCACTCCCAATCTACTTATATTGCTATGGTTCTCTATGTGACTAACACCAATGAGACTGCCACCAGTGCCATTCTGTAATATATCGGGGGTAGAGCTTGATATCTCAACACTCCCCCTCAAGCTCAAATCCATCTCACGTACACCAAGCAAGCTCCTAAATCTGCGAAGCTTCTCGGTACCCAATGCCTTCGTAAAAATATCAGCCACCTGCTCCTCAGTGCTGACATAGACAAGATCAATCTTACCAGCTAGAACCTTCTCTCTCACAAAGTGATAATGCACCTCAATGTGCTTCGTTCTAGCATGATAAACTGGGTTATTAGCAAGCATGATGCTGCTAATGTTGTCACAATGAATGACAACTGCTGCATGAACTGACTGTCCCATATCTGCAAGTAGCTTTCGTAACCAAGCTACCTCACATGCAGCCATTGCTGCAATGTTACGCTCTAGCCGAGGTAGCATGACCTCGGAAGAATCAGTCGACATTTCCCTTATAGGATCTATCTTTGTAATATATGTGTTTGCGCTTTATGTAAATGATCGGGAGGGATTAATGTCAAGGTCCTAGGTGAGGGCTGATAGCACCGGACTAGATAGATCTGAGACCAGGGGCCTAGTGCAAAGAATGTGCCTAGGGGCAAGGAATTAAATGCATCCCAAGAGAGGGGTGAAATGTTGCATTAGAAAGGCCCTATATGGATGACATGTGGCATCTAGATCTATCTAGGGAATTGGGGTCTGTCAAGGCTTGTGAGTGAATGAAGAATTGTGATTTTACGTGATTTTTGTTATGGTTCTCTCTCTCATGCTGGAAGCTTTGGCAGTTTGGCTGGGTGGTAAAGAGAGGTGCTACTCCCGTGATCGGAACTAGAGACTAAGTTAGAAAAGAGTTGGTTCTTGCCGCCATAATAATTAGATGCAATCTATCATTTTGAACATCGCCGTAGTGCACTCTTTGGCTTGACCACCTGTCATCATGTAGCCTTTTGCTGCTTCTTTGCTCGCAGCCCATGCAAATTATAAATTGGCTTAGAGAGACCATCGCACTGGTCTTTGGCGTAATAATGAGACACAATCTATCATTCTAAGCATCGCCTTAGTGTAGTCTCTGGCCTGTGACCACCTGTCATCGCCTAGAATTTAAGATTGTCTTGGAGAGACCACCATGCTAGTTTTTGGTATTATAGCTCCGTTACCTATTTTTACATATTATAGGAGGAAATCTATGAAAGCCACCATGCTGGTTTTTTGAGCTATATATTTGTGTACCAAGGAAAATGTATTCCGTTGTGCAACCAAGCAAAATGTAATTGACGATATGGCCCTTAAGGGATCCCATTTGGGGGCAAGGGCCATATCTACGTGCATTATACAATATTCAAGATGCCACTAGATAGAAATGGCATGTTGATATGGACCTTGCCCCTAAAGGGGACCCCTCAAGGGCCATACCATCAATTGCATTTTCTGAGGATTTAATTGTATTTTTCTAGATGTATCTCCATGCAACCACAATGGTGGGGTCATTGGAGTTATTTTAGCGCTATTTTGATCATAAACCAAAGAAATTATAGTCCTTTTTTCCTGGTATTTTAGTCCTTGTTACATAAATATAAAGCAAAAGTATAATTTATCGAGTGAAAATTGAGCAAAAGAGATTACAATATACATTTACATCCAATAATAGGTTACTACTAGTGCTAGCATTTCTACTCCAGGTGAGTGCAACGCAATCACCTTATATGAGAAGGCAGATACTATTGGGATCACATAGCATCGAGGGGGGGTGGTACTAGGCATGATGAATATGAGTGGGTGAGTAAAAGATGAGTAGGGGAGCAGATGCAGTGACAAGAGTTGGAGGGAGCGTGGAGCAAAGTAGAGCAAGGCAAAAAAGAGCTAGAGGAGGGGTGTGGAGCAAAGTAGAGTAGGGTGGAAAAGAGCTAGAGGAGGGGTGTGGAGCAAAGTAGCAGAGCATGGGCAGATCAGAGTAACGTAGTAAAATGCCAAATGCCATGGATCTTACATCTATTATAAAGTTCGAGCCACTGTAGTGGCTGGAGCCCGGGGCTCCATCCATATTAATTATAGGCCACCACAGTGGAATCCCCCAAATGGGCTGGTAATCATGAAGAAGACACCATGTGGTGCCACTTCGGTGGTTAGTAATTAACTGCCAGCCTAGTGGAATCTTAGCCACGATAGATGTGGCAGATGAGAGCCACTACCACCAGGTAGTAATTTTCATTACCATTTCTAATCACTCATTACCATGTCTAATCACTCATTACCATGCACTCTAGTTCTCTATTGAGCATGTGAGCCTAGTGACTAGTAATTTTTACTGCACTCGTAGTGATCATGCATGCTAAAGCACAGTTGTGAGTGAACGGTGGCATGATGGAATCGTAGCCACGACAGATGTGGCTGATGACAGCCACTACCATCGGGCAGTAGTTCCCACAAAAGTAAATCATGAAGCCTAATCACCTCTAATCCCTCATGACCATAATTTACTACACTCATAGTAATCATGCATGCAAGCCCGGTGGTGGTAACTGAAAGCTGAGTAATTGTGGGCCACTGCAGTGGTTGGTAATTAACTAACAGCCCAGTGGATCTTAGCCGCGCCATCACAGATGTGACTGGGAATCTTAGATGCCACCACCTCTAATCATTCATTTCCATGCAAGTCAGTATTGCCACCTTGAATTATTTAAAACTCGGGCTAACCACTACAGTGGCTCTCACCTTGACAGTAGTCGGGGCTACAACCACCATGGTGGCTCTCACCTTCCTTGACAATAGTCGGGCTACAACCACCATGGTGGCTCTTAGAAGGTGACTTTTCTACAAGAGAGCCACTGATGCAGCAAAAGCAGTGCAACTTGAAAAAAGTCTCAAGAAAGGTGTAGAAGCCAAGGTAGAGGAGGCACAAGCAAGGGCCTTTAGGCACAAGAGTAAGCTGAGGCCACTACAAATTTGATTAACATGGAAAGGCATAGAAGAGAAGAAGTAGAGAAGTGCATGAAGGAGCTCCAAGATAGGCTTGAATAAGTGAGAAATGATGGAGACATGGCAAACAAGGAGCTAGACAGGATGCGAAAGGACCTTGAAGATGAGAGAGCCAAAAAGGAGGGTCTTCACAAATAGCTTTGCAACATGCAGAACACATTGAACATTGAAAAAGACTAGATGATGGAGGAGCTGAAAAAGGAGAATAAAGAAACTAGAAAGTGATGCAGAAACTGCAAGCGAGCTTCAAGGCCAGGAAGGATGGGATAGAGAGTAGCCGGGGTGGAGAAGACAATGAGACAGCTCCCCAAGCCAGGAAGGATACAGAGAGCAGCCACGATGGAACAAGTTTCAACCACCACGGTGGAGCTAGTTCGAGCCACCGCTATGCTGTGTGTACAGCTCTACCTCCTCCTCGATGCAACATCCTTTTTTTATCGAGCCACCACAGGCAGTTCTTTCTCTCTCACTCAGAGAGCACTTGCTTCCCTTCTTTTTCTATCATGTTTAGAGATTACATGTAGAATTTTAAGTCCTAAATTTTTGTCCATACTCGACATATGGGCAACAATGTTTCAATCTTACCAATAGCTTTTAAGGATTGCAAGAATCTGCATACAATAAGAGTTTTAGTACACAACCAAAATACTTAAGGGTGGATTTTTAATTGAAAATGAAAAACCATGTATTGCTTACCTAAATACCAATCGTCGAGATGCCCTCATCATCTCCATTTGTCTTGTTGTAACTGTAGCAATAGCCATTGAATCCTTTAGATCTTCATAAAGTTCAAGTCTGTTCATTGCTTGTATTTTCCCAAAATACTCTCTCAACATAGGATCTTGAGGAAGCACAAAGCTAGCTTGTTAACTAGCAACCAAGACTTGAGAGAGTAGCCTCTCAGATTCACAAAGCAACTGATCCATCCATGCCTCTTTCGCCATCCACTTTATGAATTCTCTATCAGCTTTTGGCATTTCATAACTTGTTCTCAAATTTGAATCCAACCCTAAGTTTCTGAGGGTTGCTAGAGTTGTGTCTCCTTTGAGACTTTTGCAATGGCGATGTTATACAACTTTTCCAATGTGACAATGGATGATTTATCATCAAATGGGAGGCTCCACAAGATATTAAACCAATCTTCACCATTTGTTGGTTTGACAATAGACAGAATCTACATATAAACATTACATGTAATCGTCACACTCAATTGTATTTTCTAATCATACAATACATGCATATCCCATACCTTGATCATTTTCTAAACAAACATCATATTCACATCCTATTTTAATATTATGAGTTCTTTCTCGATATCAAAAAATACTTGAAGACTCTAAAAAATCAGCTTTATGTTAAGAATCATTAAATAAACCATACCTTGATCATTTTTCAACCATACTTGAGATTCATATCCTTTTGAATACTTTTAAGTGCTTTCTCCATATCAACAACACTGAAATTTGGCTTAAGTTCCTTTAGCTTTGTCTCATAATCTTGCTTGTATAGTGGTTGAAATATATTCTAAATAAATGAATGAGTAAATGCATTAGTTAGTTCTAATTCAAAAGACATCCATGACAAATGGTATGAAACTTACTACAAATGCCATTCTCCCTAGTATTAGAGATGTCAAAGGATACCGAAACTTGATCCTTTACTACTTTCATTTGTCCTATGCTTTTCAGG
The DNA here is from genome assembly GCF_047967505.1 of Dipteris shenzhenensis. Taxonomy (NCBI): domain Eukaryota; kingdom Viridiplantae; phylum Streptophyta; class Polypodiopsida; order Gleicheniales; family Dipteridaceae; genus Dipteris; species Dipteris shenzhenensis. The sequence continues at coordinate 4,665,702 of NC_141601.1, read as the reverse complement.
TGTCTTTTTTTCTTTCTCAGAAAAAAGTGATGTCATCACACGAACACATTGTCTTTGTGTTGTACAAATAATCCTTGAGATTCATTTTAATAATTATAGTCTCATTGAGACTAAAAAATGAAAAAAATGTAGTTTCAAACATATTAAGAATTGTTCACAAAACCCTTAAAAGCTTGATAAAAAAAGGTAACACATATAAGCAAGAAACCTCTTCTAACTCACACTTACAGATTGAACCTTTGAAGAGCAGCTATTAGCTTCATTTCTATTTCTTTCTCTAGAGTAATAAAACTTGCTAAAACTCAAATATGCCATGCCTTTGATGTCTTGAATTTCTCTTCAATTAGAGACATCCATGCAATAGTATGGTGATTCTCCTCCCACACAAAAAACATCTTTCGAGATAAAAATGACCAATCAACATCATGAACAATCTATGCCTCAAACTCTGCATTTACATCCCTCCAACAAGAATCCCATGATTGTTCAAGTTCATCTGTCACCTCTTGTGAAACACCATTTGGAAGTGTTGTAAATAAAATAAACATTCCCTTCTATTGAATATATTTTTCAGCCTCTACATCTTGCTTTAGGCTATCCATGTCAGTCAGTAGACCTCTCACTCTTGTGTTTACAACATAATGACATAATGGGATCAAGGGAGCAATTTTTTCTGGATTGATTGCAAGAGATTCAATAACATCCTTCCCCTGGCCAATATCAAGTGTAGCAAGAAACTCTTGCTCAAACGCCTCATCCAATTGTTTATCCTCTTTCTTTCTCTTCTTAGAAGATTCCTCCACAATTATAGTGGTGTCTTCAAAGTCTTCCACCTCCTTATCCTCTTCAACTTTAACTTCCACCTCTTTTTGAATCCCTAAATTTGGTGTAGATTCCACTTGCAAACTTCTCTTGCTACTTGTCCTTGCACCCCTCCTGCCTCCTCTTTCTCCTCTTCCACCTCTCCCCCTCCTCTCAAAAGTTTTTAGTTTTACCATCCTGCCAATGTGACAAAAATGCATTTAAAAAAATCAAGGGAAAAGAAGTCCTCACATGGCATAGAATAGTCTTACAAGGTTAATGGAGTCCCGACATTACTTCAATAGCATACAAACAAAGCTCAAGAGTCTTCAAAATAGAAGATACCTGAAGCTTGATCGTGATGTTGCTAATTGAAGCTACACTTGACGAGATGATGGGACTTCAAGAGACTAGCTAGACAACGAAAGCATAAAAGAATAAGTTATTATGCATATAAGAATAAGTTATTAACCACAAAAGTGTATAAGATCTACTTAGAAGCAATGAATCTCAATGCCCTCCCATCCTCTTACTCTTGTACAAAGTATATGTCTCTGCTTCGTAATGTATCTGTGGGGGTTAAAGGTCACCGTGCCTTTACCCCGGTTATGTACAATACTCAAACACATATATAAATGAATGAAAAAGTAGATTAGGGTGGTTCTGCATCCACCAAAAACTTGTGTGGCTCTCTATTTCTCTCTCTCCCTCTTCCGTTCTTGCTTTCGTTGAGAGCACTCTCAACTGGTATTAGAGCCCAGGTGATCTAGCTGAGCGTGCATGAATGCTTGAAGCTCAACAACTCTGTGGGAGAAAGGAGAAGCTCTGTGGGAAGCTTTGTGGGTGACTTTACTTGCATCCGAGTGTGCAGAGACCTTGGAGGAACCTTTGGAAAAGTCACTTTGGCTTTGCGAAGTGGTTTTGAGAGCCTGTTAAGAGTTTTCAAAGAAAAAGTCATTTTTTGAGCTTTTCCCTATTCCGTTCGATTACAGAGACTCCGTATTGACTTGTAGAGGCAACTATTGCTTGCTTTTGGTGTCCACTTCACATCAGGAACTTGGAAACACCTTCATTCTTGAATCTGGGATCATTTCATTGGATTTCTGGGTCACTGTGTCAGTTTCTACGTTTTTTGCCCGGGTGTTGGAACTCAAGTTTGGAGCAACCATTTGCAGATCTGTCAATTCCGGTGGACTCAGGAGGTCCTAAAACCTCTATGTTGCTCATCATTCGCACTCCGGTGGAGTTTACAAATAGCTCTATTTCCAAAAACGTTTTTCAGTCCGTGTGTTGGACCCAGTGATTGAGACCACGGTTTCCAAAACCGTCTGTCCCATTGCGTTTCGGACACCCAAAAACCCCCGCCTGTCAGTTCTTGCGCAATTTGGTGGAGGATTTTTAGAGTTATAGATCTCTGTGTATTCGATTTCATCTCTCTGTTATGCATTTTTCATTCTAAGGTTTTGAAACCTTAGATTTATACCACATGGCAGTGGATAAGTCTTGACTCCCATTTCTCACTCATCGGTTGGGATTTTGGAGTTCTGGCAGAAGAGAGATATTTGCAGATTTTCTTGCTGAGTCCGATTATGTAATGGCGTCCATGTTTTGAGGCATCTCAGGTTCTATTTTCAGTAGCGGTCATTACCGTGGGACTATGATTTCTTGAGCATACCTTATGCAGATCACTCTTGTTGTTTTGAGCAGTGTGCACTCATTCGTCGTGGTGTGCATTGGGTTGCAGTGGATGATTTATAGGCCATTTGGATGCATTACGGTCCTTATTGGATGCACTGATAGACCCAAATTACCTTGTGGGATGCTATTTTTTATGGATGCTTTGCACATGGATGCTATTTTAAGCTAAGGGACAGCTTTGACACATTGCAGGTGATGCACTGATAGTGCTATGCTCTCTTGGATGAGATATTATTGATGCATATGCCAGTGGACGGTGTCTATGCTTGAGTGATTTGGCACTTACTGGCATTTTCTTTTGGGCCAGATTTGCTCATATCGATGCATAGTATATGCACATGAGTCAGATGCATCTTTTGATGCTTTGAGCTTTGAGTGTTGGTGATATTTCACTCTATTGTGGCATACACATTTGGGTGCACCTGGTATTTGGTGTGATTCTCGCTTGCAGGGACTAGCATTTGGGATTTTGTTTCATTTGCATCATGGCATCCTCTTCCATGTCTGAAAAGGAGTTTTTCAGCATTAAAAAGTTTGATGGGACAAACTTTTCTTTGTGGAAAGAACAAATAAGGGATGTGCTTATTCAAAAGAAGTAGATTAAACCCTTGGCAGGGATTGAAGCTAAGCCTGCAAATATGTCTGAGGATGATTGGAATGAGTTGGATGCATTAGCAAAGTCTACTATTAGACTTCATCTTGCAGAGTCAGTTTATTTCACAGTAGTAAATGAGCAGACTACGGAAGATTTGTGGAAGAAACTGTGTGCCACTTATGAGAAGGAAACTGCCTATAATAAAGTTTACCTCATGAAGAGGTTGTTTGAGCTGCAGATGAAGGAAGGGGTCTCCATTGCTTCTCACTTGAATGAATTCAATATTATTTTCAGCCAGCTTCAGGCTCAGAAAATGAATTTTGATGCGGAGACTAAGGCAATATTCCTCTTATGTTCATTGCCATCCTCATGGGATACCTTCCGTACAGCTGTCAGTAACTCTGCACCTGGTGGAGTACTGAAATTTGATGATGTTGTGGGTAGCTTGTTGGCCGAGGAGATTAGACAGAAGTCTATGGATGGCAACAAGCAGGATGCAGCCTTAAATGTGCAAAGGGGCAGATCACAGTTCAGGGGGAAGTCCCAAGAAAGAGGGAAGTCTCGTAGCAAATCTAGGGCACGGAACATTGAGTGTTACCACTGTGGCAAGAAGGGCCATATGAAAAAGGATTGCTACAAGCTAAAAAGAGAGCAAAAGGATAAGAAAAAGAATGCAAATTGGGGTGCAAATTAAAAGGAAGAGAGTCCAAGGGAGGACAAAGGAAAAGTGAAGATTGACGAGATCAATGCAGTCACACATGATAGTGACAATGACATCCTCTTCATGTCTAGTTTATCTACAGAGTTGCTTACCACTTCAGATGATGCATATTCCCAGGATTGGATTTTGGATTCTAGTGCTTCATTCCATGTTACTCCCCATAGGGAATGGTTCTCCACTTATGACAGTGGAAATACAGGTTGTGTGCATCTTGGAAATGACTATGCATGTGACATAGTGGGAGCAGGTGACATAAAGTTTTCTTTTGCAACTGGATCTGCATTTGTTTTGAAACATGTGAGACATGTACCTAAGCTGACCAAGAGTCTTATTTTAGTAGGTCAGCTAGATGATGCTGGTTTTCACACCACTTTTGGCTTTCAGAGTTGGAAAATTCAAAAGGGCTCTATGCTTTTGGCCAGGGGTGCCAAGTGTGGGACTTTGTATCCCTTACATGTATGGGGGGTATCTGATCATGTTGTTGCAATAACCGAGCAGCCAAGCACTTCTTTGTGGCATTGCAGGTTGGGGCACATCAGCCAGAATGGAATGAAACTCTCATGCCGTTTGGGTTATGTACCGCATTTGAGTTTCTCTGATTTTGAATTTTGTGAGCATTGTCTTTATGGGAAGCAGACTAAATCAACCCATAAAAGAAGGGGAAAGAAAGAGTTTGAAATGCTTGATTTGGTGCATTCAGACGTATGTGGTCCCATGCCTACGCAGTCATTAGGCGGGGCTGAATACTATGTGACATTCATTGATGATGCAACTAGGAAAATGTGGGCTTATGCTATAGCTCGGAAGAGTGATGTGTTCCAGGTATTTCAGAAATGGCTAGCCTTGGTTGAGAATCAGTCAGGTAGAATGCTTAAATGCCTACGGACTGACAATGGTGGAGAGTATCTCTCTCATGACTTTCAGCATTTCTGTGATACACATGGGATTAAGAGGGAGCTCACATCCCCTCGTACTCCAGAGCAAAATCCAGTTGCAGAAAAGATGAACCGTACCATTCAAGAAAGGTTGCAATGCATGCTTTCCAATGCAAGTCTTTCTGGTGGTTTTTGGGCTGAGGCAATGAAGACTGTAGTGCATGTGATCAATAGATCACCTAGTAAGAGTTTGGATGGTGGTATTCTTGAAGAGGCATGGAGTGGCAAGAAGCCCTCTTACTCTCATTTGCGTATATTTGGGTGTGAGGCATATGCACATGTGCCAAAAGAGCTTCGAAAGAAGCTAGATCCTAAGTCTAGGAAATGCATCTTTCTGGGTTATGGTGAAAGTGGAGAGATGGGCTATCGTCTCTGGGATCCAGAAGCAAAGAAGATCATACGTAGCCATGATGTGGTCTTCAATGAGAAGAAGATGCATAAGGCACCCATGAGGGATGTGGAAATGAGGAGAATCACTTTCCAAGATGTGAATCCACCTGCATATGTTGATAGACAGCAAGCTGTCCATGCACCAAATGTGCAAGAAATGGTACAACCAAGTACTCCCATAGGTATACAATCAAGGGTAGATGATGGATCATCTATTGGTGGAAATGATGAGCCAAATGTGGCTGATATGCAAGTGGGACAGCAAGCTGAAATGCCCTTGAGAAGATCATCTAGAGTGTCTAGACCGCCTGATAGGTTTGTTCCAGGGGTAGACTATGTGATGCTTACTGATTGCGGGGAGCCTTCTTGCTATAGAGAGGCTATGATGCGCAAGGATCAATGCAAGTGGGAGTATGCTATGCAATCAGAGATGAGTTCACTTATAGAGAATAAAACTTGGGACTTGGTTTCTTTGCTACATGGAAAGAAAGCATTGCCATGTAAATGGGTCTACAAAATGAAGGTCAGAGGTGATGATGTGCCTAGGTACAAGGCCCATTTGGTCGCTAAAGGGTTCAAGCAAGAGAAGGGTGTGGACTTTGATGAGATATTCTCTCCGGTTGTGAAGATGACCACACTTAGATGCATGCTTAGACTAGTGGCATTAGAGGATATGGAGCTTATGCAGATGGATGTCAAGACAGCTTTCTTGCATGGGGATTTGCATGAGGAAATTTACATGGTGTAGCCGGAAGGCTTTGAAGAAAAGGGCAAAGAGCATTTAGTTTGCAAGCTAAAGAAGAGTCTCTATGGTCTTAAGCAAGCCCCTAGAGAATGGTATCAGAAGTTTGATGCTTTCATTCGGTCCCAGGGTTTTAGAAGGAGTGAAATTGATCATTGCCTCTATACTAAAAGAGCTAAGGATAATAGCCTGATAATCTTGGCACTATATGTGGATGATATGCTATTGGCTAGCAAGAATACTTATGAGCTAGATGCATTAAAGGCAAAGTTGCATGAAGCAAAGTTGCATGAAGCCTTTGATATGAAGGATTTGGGACTTGCAGGTCATATTCTTGGTATGCGCATCACGCGTGATCGGAGTAGGAAACTCCTTTGGCTTTCACAAAAAGAGTATGTTACAAAAGTATTGCAGCATTTCAATATGGAGGGGGGGAAGGCAGTGAGTACTCCATTGCCTCCATATGTGAAACTGAGTCACACAGATAGTCCTAAATCAGATGAGGAGAGGGCCATGATGGCCAAGGTTCCTTATGCATCAGCGGTTGGGAGTCTTATGTATGCTATGATAGCTACTAGACCAGACATTGCATTTGCAGTGGGAGTTGTTAGTTGGTATATGGCTAATCCAGGAAAGAGGCATTGGGAGGCAGTTAAGTGCATCATGAGGTACATGAAGGGTACCAAGGAGATGTGCATCTGCTTTGGTAAAGGAGACATGCGTGTACTTGGGTACACAGATTCAGACTATGCAAGGCATGTGGATAGTAGGAGATCCACTTCTGGTTATGTGTTCACCTTTGCAGGTGGTGCAGTGTCATGGATGTCTCACGCATAGAAGTGCGTTGCTTTGTCTACCACAGAGGCTGAGTATGTTGCAGCCACAGAGGGTTGCAAGGAGGCTATATGGCTTGATCGGCTAGTGGGAGATTTGGGGATTCATACAGGTGTACCGACATTGCATAGTGATTCCATGAGTGCTATTCAACTAGCACGAAATCCGGTCTTTCATGCAAAGACCAAACACATTGAGGTCAGGTACGATTTCATCAGGGAGGTACTTGAGGACAAGTGCATAAAGCTTGTCAAGGTTCATACAGATGATAACCCTGCAGATATGCTGACAAAGAGTCTACCTAGTCAACGGTTTGAGTATTGTCGTGTATTGATGGGCATTGGATAGTATGCTCACTGGTTGTTCTCCCTTAAAGGCACATTGTCCTTTAAGTGGGAGGTTGTGGGGGTTAAAGGTCACTGTGCCTTTACCTCGGTTATGTATAATACTCAAACACATATATAAATGAATGAAAAAGAAGATCAGGGTGGTTCTGCACCCACCAAAAACTTGTGTGGCTCTCTATTTCTCTCTCTCCCTCTTCCGATCTTGCTTCCGTTGAGAGCACTCTCAATATCAACTTCCAAGGTCACACATAGAATTAACTAATTTAGCTTGCAACCACTTGCACCTAGAATCTGGCTACAAATGCAATCCTAAATCACAAACTCTATGAAAAGCATGGACATCAGAACATGCCACAACTTTCTCAAAAGGTCCTTCTAGGCTCATGGTTGACGAGCCACAAGCTATCTCTGCATACTTCAAATCCCTAGAACAACACTTTATTCCTACTAATTTCTCCCCCCCTTAAAATCCACACCTATACGAGTTTTTTCCCTCTCAAATTCTTGGTATAAAACTAGAACTACATGCCCTCTGCCACTTCCCTTACTCAGCTTTTAGACAATCCATGAACCATAATACCTTGTTTGTCCAATTGTGAATTGGATAAAAAGTGTTCTGAGCAAGTCTAGTGTTACTCATGGTGGCTATTTTGCTCATTGTTCAATGGTGCGGTGGAGCGGAGCGGGACTCAGAAATGATCTCTGTTATAAGTTTCAGCTTCTCCAGGCACTAATCTATGATACCATTGTCTCAATTTTCCAAGTTGGACTAAGCAATGATAGTACAACTAGAAGCTGATAGCATGCTCTCGATAGCTCTCCCGAGTGTTGATACTACATCTGACCTTGTCCGAGGATTGGGGCAGCCTATGATGCAAAATCTCAAATGATAGGTGAGGATGGAAGGGGCACTCTCTTATGGCCTGATTCTCAAGGCATGAAGAACAACGAGAACAGAAATAGTGAGCACCGAGTCTCTAAATGTCCACTCTTTTTTAGACTTGAACTCATTTACATTCTTGTGAAACAAATTCTAGAATGAAACGATTTGCTTCCTAGATAAGTGGGAGCTTCTTTGGAAAAAAAAGAAGAAGAGGAAAAGCGAGAGCTCCACAGATCTACTACCCTTGGCTATTCAACACTTTAAAACATCAGAAATGCTAAAGTAGCATCTAATGTAGCACCAAACTCACAACATTGTCAAAACTATCTAAAACAGAGGCTTGAACTTGGAGGGCTTGTATCTCACTCTTCAAAGCAAAGAAAAGAGGGCTTTCTAGGTAGAAATAAAGCTGGTATACCAGAGAAGAGCCAGTGAAGAAGAGAGCCAAAATGCCATGTCACGTCGCCATAGCGAGCAGCGTGAAAGTCGACTAGTTTTTTGGCTGTTTCTCCCTCCCTGGTGGACCAACTCACTTCAAATCTAGACAGGAGCTAGCTCATACTATTGTGCAAGCTTGGCTCATAGAAATTTTGGAATGGCTGCTCCAACAAGTTGAATTGAATGAAATGGCATCGAGAAGAAGACGACTATTGTGTGGTTTTGTGGGCACCATTGCTAATTCCTCTGACGTGGAAGTTTGCCCATATGAAGGGTCTCTCTAGCCAGAAGGATCCTAGGAATGGTTGCTTGTGGTAGAGAACTCAGCCCTCCAAGTGGTTGGGTAGAAAGGGGCAAAATGGAGAGGAAGGTGAAGAAGAAGAAGAAGATGAAGAAGATGACATGGCATAAATGGGCTCAAGGAGGATCATAGTGCTCTGATACCATGTTGAAGAAGTGAAAGGAAAGCATGAAGCTGAACACAAAATGAGAATGCTTGCTTGCTTATAGAATGAAGAAAAGGTGAGGTCCATATGTAGGCACCTCTTACATGAGCCACCAAGCTCCACAATCATCTCCTCAATCAGTTCCTAGAATCTCTCAATCATCCTATGTGGCATCTACCACCACCTAACAGTGCTTATGGGCACCTAACTGTGCCTCTTGCACACACACATAGAACCCAAGGTGTGCCTGAGGCATACACCTTGAGATATCCCATCAGATTAGAGGGAGGAATGAAGCACATGAACACAAAACTAAACTGAACATTGAGCCCTAAAGAGTGGGAGCTTCTTTCCATTGAGAGAAATTTATACATGTTCTTGAGTTTTGATCTTTATGTAAATTATGGCATAGTCTCTATACAAGTTATACGGGATTCCTCAAAGTGTGGGGTTTTAGTTTCACTCTCTCTACTTTTAGTATTTCTTTCTCTATATCATGATTTTGCAAGTATTTTCAAAGCTTTTATAGAGAATGATTGGCTATCTCCATCCTATTAGATAAATTAAATCTACTTTCAAGCTCAAATTATTACATGTAGAATTGTTCTGCACCTCCATGCACACAATGATCTCATATTGGCTAACCTTGAATGTGCGTTTGATCTTTGTTGCCACCATAGTGTTAACATCTACCTTGATTTCATGTGCCTTTTGATTTTGCTTCTTGTAAGGTTTATGGCGGTTGTCTTTGTAGTTGCTACTAAGGCTCTTGGCCATGGCATCCTACTAAGCTTGATTGAAGGGATTCATAAATCATAATTAATTTTAAGAAAACTTTATCATCACCTATATGATATTTGGAATTGTATAGTCAAGTTATGATCATCCACCTTCAAATGCACAACTATTATTTTTGAAGAAGTGGTGAAAGTGCTCTTATTTGTAGCCTCCTAATGTCATGTCCTCTATCATTCATGAAACCATACATCTGCCTTTCTAATTTTACCCTCAATGACCTAGACTTTAGCTTGGGAGGGGACAAATCAAACATGCACATAAAGGGTTGTACATTGTGGAAGTTGCCCTACAATATTGAGCTTGGGAATCGAGATGTTACTTTTCTCCGAGGATAATAGGGTGTACATTTCTTCTTTGTCAAGCCATGATGGTTCAAGGATGTAGTCTCATTTTCTTTCACCAAGTTCACCTCCCTCTCTTCCACAACTCTTCTCTATTCATCCTTTGCCCTTGTGATTGTCATTGCTCTTTTCTGGATCAATTGATTTCTCTCTCATTTATTTCTCCTGCCCTCCCTACACCCTCTATCCATCTCTCAGTGCTTTCTCTCATTTATTTTTCCATCCTTATGTCATTTGATCCCCTGCTCGTCTTTTGTCATGTTAATGCATGCCAAATTTGTCCACGTCATTCCTAGTCTTATAGATTTTGTAGTGTTCATAGTTCCAATATCCTTCATCTATTTTCTATGATCTAATTTTCTTCCTATTCTTCTCACTTCTTGGGTTTAAATCGAGTCTCTCCTCTATTCTTCAATCCAACAAGAAACAAACTCAGGGGGTTTACTATATGTAAATCCTCCATATCACATGCATTCAATGCTGTTAAGAAAATTATATTTATGATATATCTTGCTTTGGGACATTATTATTTTTAGTCGAGTGTGACTATGGCAAAGTACTCCATAGGAGCACATCGGATGCAGTGAGGGTCCTAGTGGATACTTTGTGTGGTTAGTTAGGGATGCCTGACTAGCTTGTGTTTTGCCATGCTAGATGATCGATCGGTATTGTGGGTGATTCCATGTTAATACTGTTGTCGCTAGTGTTATTGGTGTTGTGCTTGATTATTGTGCTTTGAGCATTGTTATGTTGGGATCAGTTGATTCGGTGATTCGTTCAATCGATTGTTAATAACTAATGTAATTGGCGGCTTGAGTATAGGTGATGGAACTCATAGCGAGGATTGGAGTTAGTGCAAGGGTACCGATCGAGGTGTCGCACAGCGCATTATATATGGCCATGGGCCAATTTTGTATTTGTTTAATTATTGCAAGTTTGATCAATATATTTTGTTGAGGACATAAATCATTTTGGGCCCTAAGATGGCTATGTAAAGCAAATCCCTCATTTTTGGATAGGAGGGATAATTTTGGCTCCTTGGTGCTTTTATGAAATATCATAAATACTCTAGATGGGGAAACATGAGCCACTCATCTAGGGGGGGGAGATTGTACCCATTCTGCTGTCGCTTTCATGGTGTGATTGTGTTCTCTTTCTCTAGTTGATTAAGTGGTGAATTTGTGTGAAAAGAATTACCTTCTGGTTTCAGTGGTATTAGAGCCTAGGTCATCCTCTTGTGAAGAAATTAAAGAGAACTCCTCTGGAAGATTCAAGAGTACTATGTGACACTTATGCATGAAATAAAGCTCGTGGTTGTGGGGGAGAGAAATTTTGCATCGAGGGATGTGCACATTAAGCCTCAGGCTATGAACTTTGAAGATCACGCCAAGTATTAAACTCAGAGTCATCATCACGGGAGCCTTGCAGCAGCTCATTCGTGAACTCCAAAGACTTTTGGGACTTGGGAGTAGCCGTCGTCCTGTGCAAAATGACCTATAGTAAATTTCTCCTTCTGTGCGGCCCCATTTACAGGACCTACAGCCATCGTGATTCACGTAACCGCCTCTAGTTTTGGGAGTCTTTTCTTCTGTGCATGCCTCATTGTAGCCACGGACCAGCAGCCACTGCAGACTCTTCTAGAGTCTCTCTTCCTTCAATTCTACACATAGACCCATGCAGTCCCATAGACCTATAGTCAGTAGCTCTTGCTCGTGCGCCAGACTCCATCGCGCCACCTTTGCAAAAATAGCTTCTGCAAAAGAAAATGATTGGGCGTATCTACTATCGCCATCATTTCTAAAATCTCGCACACATTTCCAAATTCAGGGACTTTGAGGATTGATGCGCAGCGTCTTCTAGTTAAAGCATTTCTTTTATATATATATATATATATATATATATTCAAAACAAGGGACCCTGAGGTGTAAAGGCCCTTTAAAGGATTTATATTATTATTTTTTTAAAGAAAGAAAGAAAGAAAGAGATGAAGAGGAGAATGCAACAAGTCATATACAAGGCTCAACAAGGCAAAGACCATTGCCAATTCTAAATGCTTGAATCAAGAAGGTGATTGGAACCACGAATCATTGAGCAATTAATTGGAGATCAGTTGAGCGCAAGATGACTACGAGCAACATCATCGGTCACATATCTCCCACTCTAGTCTTTTCTACCTCCGATCAAAGAGCGAGATAAGTGATTTCCTTTGCTTTATATTTCATACACTTAGTATCTTCCGCCATCCATTTCTTACCATACACTCGAAATGCACTTTTTCATCTGTTTAATTCTCATACATTTAGTATCTATATAATGTAATTGGCGGCTTGAGTATAGGTGATGGAACTCATAGTGAGGATTGGAGTTAGTGTGAGGGTACCGATCGACGTGTCGCACAACGCATTATATATGGCCATGGGCCAATTTTGTATTTGTTTAATTATTGCAAGTTTGAGCAATATATTTTGTTGAGGACATAAATCATTTTGGGCCCTAAGATGGCTATGTAAAGCAAATCCCTCATTTTTGGATAAGAGGGATAATTTTGGCTCCTTGGTGCTTTTATGAAATATCATAAATACTCTAGATGGGGAAGCATGAGCCACTCATCTAGGGGGGGAGATTGTACCCATTCTGCTGTTGCTTTCATGGTGTGATTGTGTTCTCTTTCTCTAGTTGATTAAGTGGTGAATTTGTGTGAAAAGAATTACCTTTTGGTTTCAGTGGTATCAGAGCCTAGGTCACACTCTTGTGAAGAAATTAAAGAGAAGTCCTCTGGAAGATTCAAGAGTCCTATGTGGCGCTTATGCATGAAATAAAGCTCGTGGGTGGGGGAGAGAAATTTTGCATTGAGGGATATGCGCATCGAGCCTTAGGCTATGAACTTTGAAGATCGTGTCAAGTATCAAACTCAGAGTCATCATCACGGGAGCCTTGCACTAGCTCATTCATGAACTTGAAGACTTTTAGGACTTGGGAGTAGCCGTCGTCATGTGCGGAATGACTTGCAGTAAATTTCTCCTTCTGCATAGCCCCATTTACAGGACCTACAGCCATCGTGATTCACGTAACCGCCTCTAGTGTTGGGAGTCTTTTCCTCTGTGCATGCCTCACTATAGCCACGGACTAGCAGCCACTGCAGACTCTTCTAGAGTCTCTCTTCCTTCAATTCTGCGCATAGACCCATGCAGTCCCATAGACCTATAGTCAGCAGCTTCTGCTCGTGCGCCAGACTCCATCGCGCCACCTTTGCAAAAATAGCTTCTGCAAAAGATTGAAAATGATTGGGCGTATCTGCTATCGCCATCATTTCTGAAATCTCGCACACATTTCCTAAATTCAGGGACTCTGCGCAGCATCTTCTAGTTAAAGCATTTCTTTGATTGATATATATATATATATATATATATTCAAAACAAGGGACCCCGAGGTGTAAAGGCCCTTTAAAGGATTTATATATTTTCTTTTTAAAAAGAAAGAAGGAAAGAAAGAGACGAAGAGGAGAATGCAACAAGTCGTATACAAGGCTCAACAAGGCAAAGACCATTGCCAATTCTAAATGCTTGAATCAAGAAGGCGATTGGAACCACGAATCACCGAGCAATTAATTAGAGATCAGTTGAGCGCAAGATGACTATGAGTGACATCATCGGTCACATATCTCCCACTCTAGTCTTTTCTATCTCCGATCAAAGAGCGAAATAAGTGATTTCTTTTGCTTTATATTTCATACACTTAGTATCTTCCACCATCCATTTCTTACCATACACTCGAAACACACTTTTTCATCCGTTTAATTCTCATACATTTAGTATCTATATTTTTTCTCTGCTCCGCTTTATTTGTACTTATCGCATTATCATGGCACAGCAGCCACAACCACCCATGCTCCAAGAGCAGTTAGATGCACTTTAGGCATAGTTAGCCGATGAGTGTGAGCATAGGGAGAGATTGGAAAAGAAAATCAATGGTAAGAAAAGGAAGAGACATTCATCTGATGATGAGCCATCCGACAATGATTCTGACGATGATACTATTATTAGGACAATCAAAGCCACACTGAGAGCACAAAATTCGAGGAAGAAGAGTAAGAAGTAGAAAAGCTTTCTCATTTTAAAATTTTGATGGAAAGAAAGAAGCACACACTATATTGTCTTGGATCAATCAGCTATATGATTATTTTTCGGGGGAGAAATTCTCTGAAAAAGATAAGATTAAATGTGCTACAAATCATTTAGTAGAGAGTGCTGCACTTTGGTGGAACATCACTAAGCATAGTAAAAGGCGACCAAAATCTTGGAAGTCTTTTCAAAAGCTCATCAAGCGAGATTTCCTTCCCTCACATTTCAAAGCAAAATCTAGACAACAATGGGACACTTTCAGGAAGTTTGATAAGGAAACGATCTCCACATATACTGATAGATTTTGGCAGACGTTGATCCAACTACAGTCCTTAGAGAAAATTAATGAGCGAGATCAACGCAAAAAGTATGTGGCAAGTCTAAAGTCTAAGTTGAGAGCCCAGATTAACATGTTTTATCCTCGCTCACTGAGCTCAGTAATTTCTCTTGCAATGAATTATGAAAGGAAGAATGGGATCCCAAAAGAAGGAAAAGATCTGGAATGGCATGTACCTTTCCATAAGAAAAAGAGATTTGATAAAAAGCCCTTCTTTAAATCTAAAAATGGTTTTGTACCACATAAGATAGATTCTTCTTTGAAGCCAAATGGTGGGACTTTTCCTAAGAAAGAAATAAGGTGTTTCAAGTGCAACAAGCTGGGACACATAGCCACTGAGTGTCCTAAAAGAAAGAAGACCCCGACAGCGAAAGTGCACATGATTGACAACGAAGCAGCCAAGCAAGAGGGAGGTAAGTATAATTGTCATGCTCTTCTAAAGGTGAAAGGTTTTATTAATGGCAAAGAGGTTGTTATTTTGCATGAAGATGGTAGTACACATGATTTCATTTTGAAAAGAACCTTAGCAAAGCTAAACCTAGAGTCTTTCCCATCTAACTATAAGGTCAAAGCTACTTTTACCAAAACAAAATACAATTGCACTAGAGAAGTCAAGAATCTTGAAATCTCAATCAAACCCTACAAGGATACACGAGACTTTCTAGTGGCACCCCTATAGGGAGTGGACATCATCTTAGGAATGCCATGGAGGCATCAATACAATCCTTAGATAGATTACGATTCACATCAGATGTGGATTGAGAAGGACAGACAAGAAATATGTCTGAAAAGCTCAATGAAATATGAGGTCAGTCCTTTACTCAACCACACACAAGCCAAAAGAGCAATTAGAAAATGTGAGAAGACATATCTTATTTTGGTGAATACGGTCACGGCTACTCAGCCAAACACTAAGCCTATGCACCAAAAATTTCTTTCTCAATTTTTTGATTATTTCTTAGAGGATTTACTGCTTGGACTACCATGTTCTCGACCTAAAGATCATAGGATAGAAATCTTACTGGGCAACACTCCACCTTGCAAAGCTCCTTACAAAGTCAACCAGCTAGAGCAAAAGGAAATACAAAAGCAAGTGGAGGAATTAATAGAGAGAGGATTGATAAGACCCAGCAGTTCTCCTTGTGGAGCACCTGTCTTATTAGTCAAAAAGAAAAATGGAACCTACTGAATGTGCATAGACTATCGTGCACTGAACAAAATCACAGTGAAGAATAGATATCCAATCCCTAGGATTGATGATCTTTTGGACAAATTGAAAGGGGCCAAGGTCTTCAGTAAGATAGATCTCAAATCCGGCTATCATCAAGTTCGTATGGTAGAAGAGGATATATACCAGACTGCTTTTAGAACTCAAACAGGACATTATGAGTTCTTAGTTATGCCTTTTGGGCTAACTAATGCTCCAGCTACTTTTAGTAGAATGATGAACTGAATCGTTCTTAAACACCAGGATTGTGTGGTAGTATTTTTCGATGATATTCTGGTGTTTAGCAAAGATGTTGAGGAGTATAAGGAACATTTGAAGCTAGTCTTTTCACTCTTGAAAAAAAATCAATTGTACATAAATCCTGAAAAGAGCAGTTTCTTTCAAGATCAGATAGAGTATTTTAGTCACATTTATTCATCGATGGGATTCGAGCAGATCCAAAGAGGATTGAGTGCATAGTCACATGGCCTAAACCCCGAGATATACATGAATTTGTTAAAAGAGAAGGAGGTGGTGGAGAGACAATGAGCACAAGACACAAGTGTTGAGGAGTAGTAGGAAGACTACTATGTGTGTCCCCTTTTCTTACTTTTTATTCCATCATACCCTAAGTCCACATATGACTAACATAGTGGTCATAGTGTACAAGACATAAGTCTATCTAGTAATATCAAATCCTAGATGAACAACTGGCGGGTAGCTATCGCTTACTCCGCTATACATACTACCGATAGAACAACATCCACACAATAAGATCATCCATCAGGTGGATGATGACGGCTGGAGCTTGCTATATCTGCAACACTCCCCCTCGAGTCGAGCTTGTGAACTCCCATGAAGAATCGGAAGTTCTCAAATTTCTCTCGAGGCAGCGCCTTCGTGAAGATATCAGCAACCTGCTCTCCTGTCTGCACATAGGACATGTCAATCTGACCTGCCAGGACCTTCTCTCTTATGAAATGGTAGTGAACCTCTATGTGTTTTGTACGTGCATGAAACACTGGATTACTAGCAAGCTGAATACTGCTCATGTTATCACAATAGAGAGCAACAGGATCCTTGACATACTGTCCCAAATCTGCAAGTAGGCTGCATAACCATATAGACTCACAAGCGGCCAATGCTGCCCCTCTATACTCAGCCTCTAGATGACAATGCAACTGTGGGTTGCTTCTTGGAAGACCACGTGATAGCGGCACTTCCAATGCTGAATACATACCCAGATGTGGACCTCCTGTCCATAGAACTACCTGCCCAATCGGCATCAGTGTACCCGAACAAGATGAGATCACCAAAAGATCTGTAGTGAAGCCCATACTGCACAGTGGACTTCACATATCTGAGGATCCTCCTCACAGCATCCAAATGTGGCTTTCTAGGCGTCTGCATAAACTGGCTAACCAAGCCAACTGCATAACTAAGATCAGGCCTAGTGATCGTCATATAAATCAGACTACCAACCATCTGCCGATACATACCTGGATCTTCTAAGACATCACCTGTATCTGCTCTTAACTTGACATTCTGCTCTAAGGGAACTGAAACTGGCTTACAAGCCGTCATCCCATAGCGTGAGAGCATGTCTAGAGCATACTGCCTTTGCACCATCCAAGTGTCATAGGCATCCCTTATGATTTCAATGCCAAGAAAGTATCTCAGCTCACCCAAGTCCTTCATGTCAAATTCAGCCTTGAGTTTGTCCTTCATCTGCTGTATAAGCACATCACTGCTTCCTGTCAATATCAGATCATCAACATATAGAATCAGCAATATCATATGCTCCCCCTGAATATATACATACAAGGATGAGTCTGACTGGCATGTCTGAAAACCAATTTTATGCAACTATGCATTTATTCTACCATACCAAGCGCGTGGCACTTGCTTCAATCCATATAATGCCTTCTGCAACTTGCATACTTTTGTGGGCTGATTTGGGCCTTCATACCCAGGTGGCTGCATCATATACACCTCTTCCATAAGATCACCATTCAGAAGTGCATTTTTAACATCCATTTGATGCATAGCCCATTTATTGTGCGTAGCCAAAGCAATGACAGTTCTAACAGTTGCCATTTTTGCAACAGGGCTGAAAGTCTCCTCAAAATCAATTCCATACTCTTGAGCATAGCCCTTAGCAACCAATCTTGCTTTGTATCTACCCACTGAACCATCAGATTTATGTTTCACCTTGTACACCCACTTGCATCCAATTGCTTTCTTGCCCTCTGGCAAATCTACAAGTGTCCATGTGTGTTGCTTACTTAGTGCATCCATTTCCTCATTCATGGCATCAACCCATTTTGGGCTATCACATGCTTCCTCAAGGGAACTTGGCTCCCTCTCTTGGATAACCTTAACCATATATGCATGATGCACTGCCATAAAACCATCATAAGTAAGCCTCTGAACTGGATAAGTAACTCGCATTGACCTGCGGGGAACTGTAGGTGCATTGTGTCTATCAACTATGACTGTACCTGGAGAAAAAGAAACCCTTCCTGATAATTGTACTTCTGGATTTTCATACGCAGCATCAAAGCCCATATTCTCATCAAATCCATGAGTTCCAGAACTGAAGTTTGGACTGTTATAACCATTATTTCTTGGCTGTCCACTTCTTACTGCTGCACCACTATTTCTTGGACTGTTTTGAGTCCCCAATTGTTGTGCATTTCTCGCTGAATTTTCCGGACTGTCATGGGCTGATCTTTGCTGCCCTAAACCGCCCATATTTGACCTTAGTCTTCCTGTCCATGGAGTGACAGTTTTGGGACTGTTATCAACCTCTCCGGGCCCCAAACTTGCACTGTTTAGTGGGCTGTCCACTGCGGGCCTGCGCATTGCATTGTTTTCTGTTTCTGCCAAAACACTGGCATCTTGCCCATTGGCATGAGGTGGCTTGAACCATGAGTTCAGCTCATCAAAAACAACATCCCTGCTAATATAGAACTTCCTGGTAGAAGGGTTGTAGCATCTATACCCCTTTGACTCTGAGGCATAACCCAAAAACACACATCTTACTGCCTTGGGATCCAATTTCCTTCTCCTTTCATCAGGGATATGTACATAGCATAAACAACCAAATACTTTCAAATGAGAAATATCTGGTTTGACACCTGTAAAGGCCTCTTCAGGCGTCATGTCATGCACTGAAGATGTAGGTGCCCGATTCATGAGATAAACTGCGCATGAAACTGCCTCTGCCCAATATGGTCTAGGCATATTCTTCTCATCCAACATGGCTCTGGAAACTTCTGCTACAAATCTATTCTTTCTTTCAGCCTTTCCATTTTGTTGAGGGCTGTAACCACATGTTTTCTCCCTCTTAATGCCATGCTCCTTGAGAAAGGCATTAAACTCATCAGACACATATTCGCCCCCATTATATGATCTGAGGCACAAAATGCGCTGTCCTGTTTGCTTTTCCACAAGTGCTTTGAACTCTTTGAATTTTGCAAGTACTTCAGACTTCTGTTTCATAAAATAAACCCAAGTCTTACTTGAGTAATCATCAATGAATGAAACATAGTACTCATAGCCACTGAGACTAGGCTGAGATGGTGTCCAAACATCACTATGTATAAGCTCTAAAATTCTGCGAGCTCTTCTCCCATGTTGGGGAAATGGCAACCTGGCTTGCTTGCCTATTTGGCATGAACTGCAAACTGTGGATGGATCACTAACCGGATGGATCACTAACCTTAAATGCTGGCACCCCTGTAACTATGCCTGAGGTAGGCAAAGTTTTCAGCCTTTGGTAGTTCATGTGTCCTATCCTCTTATGCCACATTTCAATATCTGAAATTTGCGCATCACTATGAGCATACATGGCTGCCTCTACTGCAGGCATATTGGCATCCAATTTAAACATTCTGCCTGTCTTTTTTCCTTTTGCAACCAGCTGCATGTTATTGTTCATATCTTTAATATAACATCTTGTTTTGTTGAAGCGAACCTGCAAGTCCCGCTCAACCATTTGACCAACAGAAATCAGATTTTTGGTGATGCTAGGCACATGCAACACTTCACCCAATGCCTTGATATTGCCTGCATCTGTATTAACTGGGACATTTCCCATGTGTGTGATCTCATGTTGAGAATCATCACCTGTGAACACATAAGATGGGGCTTTTACTGGTTCCAAGGATGTGAACCATTCCCCACGAGCAGTCATATGATTTGACGCTCCTGAATCGATGTACCAATCTTCTGCACTTTCCTGCATAGTGTTATCCATTGAATGTGTCATCGCCAATAGATGATCACTTCTGCTGGTACTCTCATAGTCTGTAGAAGCATAATTATTTTGTGGCAGCTTGCCACTTCTTATGTCATTTTGCTTCTTGAAACACTCCTTTGCCCAATGTCCTTTTGCACCACAGTAGTTGCATACACCAGGCCTTCTTCCTTGATTCTGGTAGTTACCTCTACCATGATTATTTCCTCTGCCTCTTGCATTCTGCTGAACATATTGCTGTTCATTTTGAGTATCTCCTTGTCCTTGCTGATTTTGATTGTTTTGGCCTCTTCCTTGTGCGCCATAGCGTCCTGCACCTCGGCCTCTATTATGACCACGTCCTCTACCTCTCCCCCTGCCTACAATCAATGCATGTTCCTGGTTTCCACCAGTGGATGTAGAATGTCCAAGCCTCATCTCTTCACTGACAAGAAGAGGAATAAGCTCATTAAATGTAGGGAAGGTATCTCTTACAGCAATAGATGTTTCAAAGGGTTTGTACTCTTTGCCAAGACCCTGCAGAGTAACAAGCAGCAAATCATCATCATCAATGACAACCCCAATGCTGCCAAGTTGATCTGTTAGTGCTCTTATTTTTAGCACATAGTCATTGATGCTCAATGACCCCTTCTTTACTTTATTTAGTTGCTGCTTTAGCTGCAGCTTACATGCCTTTGTAGACGTCTCAAACAGGTTTGACAGTGTATACCAAACTTCCTTGGGTGTCTCAGCATCCTGTATGTGGCCAATCATACTATCACTCACTGTGATAGAAATGTAGTGAATGGCCTGCCTTGCTTTCTTTACCCATGCTCTTACTGGTGCATCTGTAGCATCACCTGCTGGCTTTTGATCCATGCCAATGCATAGCTCCCACAACTCCTTGCCCATCAAGAAGTTCTTGATTCTGAACTTCCAGGCAGGATAGTTATTTTTATCCAACTTCTCTCCTGTGATGTGAGAGGCTGAAGCTTGTTCTGTCATTTTTACTGTATAAACACAGCAAACTAATGAACACAGCGAGATGAGAAAAAACACAGCAAATCACTGCCTTGCAAGACCTTTGACTCAAGTCAAATAACAACAAAAACTACTGCAACTCTGTGCATAAGAAACCTGCTCTTGCTGAGCATACAACTATCACTTTCACTGCCTTCCAATAGCATACAACTCTGCAATATTCAATTGCATAAGGGCATACAACACCAAGAACTCAGAAATATAGGCCTTCCACTGCCGTATGTAACTAGCATAAGCTTCGAAGCATGAATCAAACAACTCTGCCAAATGGTGACTACAGCGTCCAACCAAACTGGCATAAACAGTTCACTGTTCCTGCATCAAATCTGATACCTGCAGTGTACCCGTCCTCTTTCCTGGCATATACAACCTTGCGAAATAGAAGGTAGCAAAGGAAAAACTTTGGACAGAGTCCAGAATGAAAAACAGACTCACTTTCAGGATGCGACCACTCTGTCGCATAGAAACAGGGTGTCTGAAATCGCCTGCGGAAATGACGAATTTCGAAAAAAATGAAGGTCAAGATGGCCCCGGAATGCTGAGAGACCTTGACCACCCGAAGCTTCACCGCGAACGGCGTCCCAAAATTCCACCGTTGGATTTTGTGGTATGGCGGCTGCCCCTCCTCTGTATGTGCTCGAAAAAGCTGCTCACTGGCTGAGCATAAGACTCTCTCCGATGCAACTCCCTCGTGACTACGAGATGCACACCTGGTGCTCTGATACCATGTTAAAAGAGAAGGAGGAGGTGGAGAGACAATGAGCACAAGACACAAGTGTTGAGGAGTAGTAGGAAGACTACTATGTGTGTCCCCTTTTCTTACTTTTTATTCCATCATACCCTAAGTCCACATATGACTAACATAGTGGTCATAGTGTACAAGACATAAGTCTATCTAGTAATATCAAATCCTAGATGAACAACTGGCGGGTAGCTATCGCTTACTCCGCTATACATACTGCCGATAGAACAACATCCACACAATAAGATCATCCATCAGGTGGATGATGACGGCTGGAGCTTGCTATATTTGGAGCACTTGGGTGTCCCGCCCGCACAACATGGTGTGCAAAGTGGATGTTAGGTGTCTAGATTGGTAGACACATGCACACGCACGTGGTTGTACACTCCAAATTTGTCATTGAGGGGGAGTGTTGACAGATTAGATTGGCAATGCCAAAGTGTAATGGGTGAGAGGTGAGATGGGCACATATGATTGTACATTGAGGAGGGGTGTTGAAATGTGCAATGTCCAATTGTTGGGATATTGTGTTGGTACCCTAGAGGGGTATGTTTGTGGGAATTATGGTAGCCACACAAGAGGATGTGGACTATATGAATGGATGTGGGACATTGGTCACCACAAGTTGGATGTGGATTAGAGGATGCCACACAGTAGGCTTATGCCTTGAGACTCTCTATATAAGAGGTCTATCATTGTATTGTTTATCAAGCATTGGAATACATTGTTGAGTGTTGCCTACGTTGTTGTTTCTCCATTATGGATTTTCTTGTATGGTTCAATCCTCCATGATTGTTACACTAATCTCATGTAGCCCTAGGCTTAGTGGCGGTCTCATTCAGTTTCTTAACAGAATTGAGATCATTCTTGGGATTGTGTAGCTTTTATAAAAAGTTTATCAAGAATTTCGCATACATTGCACATCCATTGACAGACCTTCTTAGAAAAGCTAAGCATTTCTTATGGACTGAGCATCAAGATAAATCTTTTACAGCTTTGAAAGAAGCTCTCACACAAGCTCCTATGTTGCAATTACCTGATTTCTCTAGACCATTCTTTGTAGTTGTAACCGATGCTAGTGGATATGGAATTGGAGCCATACTTATGCAAGATGGACATCTAATAGCATATGAGAGCCAAAAATTAAAACCAGTAGAATGCAATTATAGCACATATGATAAAGAATTAACCGCTGTTGTGCATGCTTTATGAATGTGGAAACATTATTTGATGGGATCTGAGTTTCTTATTAAAACTGATCAGCAAAGTATCAAGCATTTGTTAACTCAGCCACAAATATCCGATAGGCACATCAAGTGGGCATCATTTATACAGAGTTTTCAGCCCATGATTCAATATCAACCTGGAAAGGAAAATGTAGTTGTTGATGCTCTTAGCAGAAAGCCAAGTATTAATCACATCACTACTGTAGAGACCTAGCCTTTTGAAGGTATGAAGAATTCTTATCAAGGGGATCCAGACTTCTCCGATATATGGAACAAATTAGAAAATAACAATTGGAATCCTTTGTTGGACTATTCATGCACTGATGGATACCTCTTTTATCAAAAGAAATTATGCATCACTCGACCCTTTAGACAAATTATAATGGAGGAAATGCACCAATCACCATATATGGGACATAGGGGAGTGACTGCCACTTTACAAGTGATAGCAAGAGAATTTCATTGGCCTACTATAAGAAAAGATGTGGCTAAGTTTGTAGCCAAATGCACCACTTGTCAGAAGATCAAGAGTTACAAAGGCAAGACCATAGGATTGCTTATGCCTTTGCCTATTCCTATGCAACCTTGGGAACAAATATCTATGGATTTCATAACAGGTTTTCCTACTACAGCGAATCAAAATGATATGATTTGGACGATAATAGATCGCTTTAGTAAGCAAGCTTATTTCATCCCATGCAAAAAGACTTTAACAGCTCAGCAAGCTGCACATTTATTCATCAAGCATATCTTTGTTCATCATGGCTTGCCAAAGACTATAGTGTTTGATCGAGATTCAAAGTTTTGTAGTAATTTTTGGACTGCATTATTTCATAATCTAGGCACTAAGTTAGACTCCTCATCAGCTTTTCATCCAAAATCGAATGGACAAACTAAAGTTACAAATAGTACTATTCTAGATATGGTAAGAGCTTATGCAGGAAGTCAACCAAAGACTTGGGACAAATACATTCATCTCTTACAGTTTGCTTATAATAATACTCCTCATTTTGCAACTGGTAGAGCACCCTTTGAGATTATCTATGGGAAGGTTTTACCTATTCCTATCACACGATTGACCCATAGAGTGGAAGCAGCAGATGCATTTACCCATGATTATCAAAATATTCTCAAAGAAGTTCGAGAAGCGATTGCAGTAGCTCAAGAGAAGTACACAAAACAAGCTAATAAGAAACGAAAATACATGCTTTTTAAAGAAGGCGATTATGTACTTCTTCGGATTGAGAAAAGAAGATTAAAGAGTGTTGAGAAATGGCTAGTAATCAAGATGTCACCACGTTTTTATGGACCATTCAAGGTGACTCAGAAAATCAATGATCTCGCTTATAGGCTTGAATTACTTGATAATTGGAAAAATTCTTCAATAAAATTCAATCTCTAAACATTTAATGATGACATTATGATATGAAAATGAATTCTTTATTTAACAATTTAAAAAAATACACTTGTTTCTAACAAGTGGAGTGGGTATAGGAAAAAAATACCTCTTCCTCCTCATAGTTCAAGGTCTGCTACATTGTTACAATCGAATACTTCCACATGAAAATTACAAACTATGACATGTCCTAATGTTAGCTTACACAAGAAAAGTAGCTTACAACATATATGGAACTACCATACACTCTAATTTTTTTTAAAAAGCAAAAAAATCTTTTTGTATTATGTCTCAAGAGACAAGATATAACCATGTCAAGCTCCCTTTACATCTGGTTCAACCAATAAACAAAAGAAGAAGAACGCAAATGTAGATCATACATCAGTTATAGACTAAGGGTATGTTGGTTTAACTTTAAAATTCCTTGATCAAAGCCTTGCCATCTTTGTTGACAACCCATTTTTCTCCTTTTTTGGCTACCTTCACCTTTGCTGGTTTTGAGCTTTTGGTGATTTGTTGTGAGTTCCTCTACAATCCACACATGTAGACCTTTCAACTTGTTGGATTTCTAAGAACTTGTGCTCTTTCAGTCCTCCCTATGCTCCTTCTTGAGCTATCTCAAAGTTGAAATCACCCGAATCAATGCCTATTAAAGATTTGCTGAGTTTTTCCCTGATTGCTACATTCTAGTTGTCTGCTGATAGTCCTCTAATCCTGAGCTTCTTTGAGTTGAGCAACCTTTCAGCTTGCTCCTTTAGTTCCTTTTGGAGTCGCATAGAGTCTAAGAAGCTCTACATTACACTTACCATTACAAACCCAAAACTTAACCTCCTTTCAAGAGAGAAACTAGACATGTTAACTCACCTCTATGTGCAAGTGTAACTACTTGTGTTTGATTAGTAGGAAGATGAACTTTGGATTTTGTAGACCTTCATATGAGAACCTTTAAAATAAATCACATAGAATACTTCAAGGATGTCACTATGTTACAAGAAAAAGACATGCAACAGACAATGGCAAACATATATTGGCTAACAAAGTCACTATGTTACAAATTAAGAAAAACAATGCGACAATTTAACAACCCATTCATAGACTCTTCTAGAAAATGCACACAAACTAATGACACAAGGCTTAAGGCCTTACTATAAACAAAATGGCATTCTCACTAACAAGAATTCATACACATGGCCTCATATATCCAACACTTTCATGAGTAAAAGAAATTGAAAACCTCTACTTACTTCAACCACTTCAACAACAATACTTATACATAAACAAGGATGTTCACCAAGAGATAAAAAGATTAATAATTCAATCAAAATGGGAAGCCTTGAACACAAAATTCCAACAAAACAAAGACCACACTGTACTCATACAATCATTAAACACCAAATCACTAGAAAAACATAAACAAGAGATACAAAACACAACTAAACTTATAAACTCTTACATTATTTGCTTGCAATTATGCAACCGTGACTGCTTCAGCTCAATCACTAGTTATGTTATTGTCCTGAACCAGCGTGGTTAAATGGACATTAGTTATTGACTAGCTCAATGGTTGAAATTATTGTGTTTCTCAGTACTTAAATTTGTTAAATTTAATTTCCTACTATTCGGGTCATATACCACTATTAAATTGTGGAATTTATAAATGAAAAGTAGTAAATTCTTATTTTCTAATGGTGAAATTCAGAAATGAAAAGCAATATACTTGTTAATGTCTAATATGTGAAGTTGAGACCATCAGGCTAAACCATCCCGGTGGTTGAAACTATGACACTGTTTTAAACCATCCCGGTGGTTAAAACTGTGACTATCCTAAACGTGTCCTAAACTAGCCTGGTGATTGAAATTGTGACTGTCTTAAACCAGCGCAGTGGTTGAAAATTATTTTGCTTCATTATATACTTTAATTAGACTATGTTTTGTATTCTTTTAATAGTAGCAAAAAGGGAGCTCATTGTTTAGTTCTTCCTGCATGTTGGGTCAGCAGCAGACAGAGTTGTATCTCAAGTTTGTGGATTAGAATTTGGACATTTCAATTGGGTAGAGGAGCTTTGAGTATTGTAAGCCTTGGTACGTCAGGAAACTCAAAGACAAGAATGTTTGTTGTTGCAAAACACACATAGACTTTGACCTAGCTCAAAAAGCTATGAATGACTTGAGATTTGGTCGTGTTGGAGCATTGCTCCATGGGGATCGATGCCCATGCCTCCCCAATGAATGCATAGTCTGTAGGCCACCTGGATCCTCATCATGTGTTGCAAGGGAGGGCAGGTTTTGTAGCCTGAGGCCTCTGTGGGAGCCAGTGGTTTGTCCAAAGGGAGACCGTGAGTGGCACAGGATTGAATGCATTCAAGCACATGCAAGCATTGTAGTTTGAAGCTAAAGAAGAAGACATTCAATGTTTATCTAAATGAAATGAGGGAAGACAACCATGTTGCTCTAAAATGGAGGAGATTTGAAAATGTCAATGTTGAAGGATTCGATAAAAAGATATGGCTACTGTCCATATAAGAGCACCCAACCAAGGGAGCTTGTAAGTCATGTGGTTTAATCCATCCCAAAAGATGTGCTTCACAATTTCACGGCCAGTTGCCAGCTGGCAGGATAAGCACTTCAGGAAGTGCCTTGCCAATTTTCCCGGTGACACTATTGTATCTATGATAGATTTTGCAAAAAATTATTCTTGTCAAGAACAAGATGAGATACAAATGGTACAACAAGCAGATAACAATTCTTGTGCATATCACACACAGTCATTTGCTTGATTGTTCTAGGCCTGATGCCAATCTGCTTGCTGACTCACAAGAGTCCAGGTCAATGCAATGCACTTACCATTTCTACATTTCAGATGATAGGGAACATGACACCCTATTTGTGCAGCATGCTTTTCTACTGCATTGGGAATGGTTGTCGATTCTACTTTGTCTCAAGGTTCAAATCCTTGACCGGTCTAGACATGATGTGGAATTTCTTTGGGTCTAGCCATGGCAAGGGTGAACATGAAGGATGCGGTGCTGTTATTAATAAGCAAGCTCAATTAGCATGCCCTCAAGAAAAACTCAATGATGCCCATGATGCTATAACATGGCTTACAACAGTAGCCAACCTCTCCACAGGTGCGCATTTGACGTAGTAAACAAAGCCTTAAAGACACCGTAGTATGCAGAGTGTTCCATGAAGTGAAAGTGGATGAAGTACAAAGGAGAAGTGGGCACAATTACGAGAAAATTAAAGGAGTTCGTGGTCTACATAGCATACTGGCTATCTGGAAGAGTGGGATAGTCGCAGATTCTGGGGAGAACGAGGAAGATGACCCATACTTTCTGTTGCAATGCACAAAACCTAAGTACAAGGTTGAGGAAACATTTAAGGATAATTGGGGAACAACCTATGAGAAGTGGGATGTAGTAGTCAGAGCTTTTTGGTACAACAAAACATCCAAGAGAGGCTGCAATTACGAGCTTCTACATAGTCCACAAACATGTGTGCAGTCTCATCTGGTAAGAGATATTAAGTTCCAGATGCAACTTGTGCCACAATGAAATAAGGGCAAGAGTGTCTTCAAATTGGATTTAGACATGCATGAGCACATCTTGGGGTGTCTTAGAGCAATGGACGGGATGATTGAGACAGTACTAAGAAGATGTATGTAGTCTCATTGCAAGGAAACAATATGTCCACTTGTCCTACAAAATGGAATTTGTATTGAGACTGCTTCTTTTTAGTATATCCCAAACAACCACCGTGCTAGTTTTATTAAATTGTTTTTGTAAATCCCAAATGGTAAAACCGCTTGTTTTTAGTATATCCCAACAACCACCGTGCTGGTTTCCCATAATGAATCCACACATCCTACAAATCCATTCATCTTGTAATACTAGAAGCAAACCACTATGCTAGTGGCTGTTGATATCCTAGTGCAAACCACCACCATGTTGGCGATAACTTATCCTACACTACTACCATACTATCCCTACACTATTGCCGTGCTCTCCTAAAATTTATTGCATGGTGCTATACTAAAACAGTGCCCTTTAGACTGTTTATCGTTTCGTTAACCATCAGATTTCATCCCATGCTTTCTTTTAGTATATCCCAACAACCATCGCGTTGCATTCCCATAATGAATCCATTCATCTTGTAATAATCGAAGCAAACCACCGCCCTGGTAGGCTGTTCATATTCTAGTGCAACCAACCACCACGCTGGTGATAACTTATCCTGCACTAATCTTGCACTACTACCGTGCTATCCCTACACTATTGCTGTGCTATCCTAAAATTTGTTGCACAATGCTAGTGCCCTTTAGACTGGGTATAGTTAACCGTCAGATTTCAACCACTGGGCTACTTAAAACATTTAAGTATTAACATGGAAGCAGGTCAATACAAAATCAGGTATTACGAGCACCATGAGAATATCTACAAGCTCAAGAAATGTCTACAAGATTTTTATTATTTTAAAATGCAATGACATTTTGCTTTTTCAAGGAAATTCCAGGTTCCCAACAATCTTATTAACCTCTCTATAGTAAGCATCTCCCAGCTCTTGAGGCCACTTTGCTACACAATGGCAGACCTCTTCACACACTCGGATTACAATCTGCTTGCTTGACTCTACTAACTTATATGCCCATAGTAACTCCTCCTTTTGTTGGGGGTCCTCTTCATCCTGGTCTTTGCGGTTTATACATCTTTGTGCCTCTATCATGTCCTACCAAAAGAAATCTACATCATGAGCTTGACAAGTACCTTAAAGGAGTAGGAAAAACAATAGCCAGGGAAATTAATATTCATCATCTGTGCCAACTCTAAGTAATAAACCCACCACTCCTTGTAGCAGCTATTTCCCTCCTTCTTTGGGTTTGTTTCTGCAAGAATTTCATCCAACATCATTTTTAAATAGAACAAAAGCATTCCAAAGTTTTTTGGGTATGCCATAGATTTGCAATAGGTGGATAAGTGTACATAGTTTGGATCAGTGTACAGAGTTTTGGGGCTAGATTTTGTAATGGACTATTAGTTGTGTCTGCACTACGCTTAAACAGGGAGAGATTTCATTGAGCCCAACCTTCTCATTCTTCAGTCTCATGTTAGTTGTCTAATCTAAATCTTTCATCTTACATTAGTTGTCTAATCGAAATCTTTCATGGTACAATAGTTGACTAATCGAAATCTTTCAATCTCACATTAGTGATCTAATCAAAATCTTTGGTCTCACATTATGTGTCAAATCAAAATCTTTCGTCTCATTATTATCACCGTGCTGGCATGGATCAAAGAACACTATCTAGTCACTTAGCTGAGAAAACATTGCCCATGTAAACTCTGGAGAAGATTAACAATTCAATAGATTACACACAGATTACATAGATTACAATCTCAAAGACTCCTTTACTTCAGATTACATCTCAAGGACTCCTTGTTGAGCTCCCTGATTGCAAGCTCAGCCCTCCTTGCTCCTTTCTAGAATGGGGCTGGTTCCTTCCTATAGAGGCCCGGCCCTTCCCTTTATGTCGCTTCCTCTTTCCTTGAGTTGAGCTTCCTGATTGCAGGCTTGACCCTTCTTTCTCCTTTCCTGAAGGGGGGGATTTCCAATTTTTGAGCAAAACCATCTGAGCATTTGAGCAAATTGGATCAAAATGTAGTTTTTTGTGTCAAAGTTTATGAAAAAAATCCAAGTGTAAGGACCCCTTTTGTGAATAAAGGGGTCATGTTGCTTAAGAAAAGAAATGGATATCCTCATTTCTGACTAAACAAGTTTTCTAACTCCTGAAGTTCATGAAATGAGGCCATGATTATGAAACTTTGTAAATGAAGGGTCTATATTGCTCAAAAAAAGAAGTGGTTATCCTTGTAAACTAATATACCACAATAACCAATAACCAAAAAATGAGAAAGGGGTATGAAGGAGGAAGAGAGGAGAGCACTTGAAAACTAACTAGAGGGAGGTAGCCTAGCCATCGAGACTATCCCCCTCTACCTCTCTTGGGCAAGCAAACCCACAAGCAAGGCCCTTGCTCTCCCTCACATGGGTGGGCAGACCCACAACCAAGGCCCTCACTCTATGATGTAGCAGATGTCACCTCTAACATTATCCAGCCCCTCGGCATCTACCACCATCCAAAGTTTAAGTAAGAGGGAAGGTCACACGCATCCCTGCACTAGGTGTGCATTGTGACACACATTCAGAACCAAGATCTTTTGTTTCATGCTATGACTCCTAGGTGAGCCCTTGAGTTAGGCATGAGCTATGTGGATCAATTCTCAATCCCCAAAATCAAAGGCCATGACTGAGCTATTCAAGTTGTCATGACAAGAGAAATCAATATCGTGTGATTAGCAGACATTACAACATTATTATATTATATGCCAATTTAATGGTGTATGATGTATTTATATTTATGATGGACACCTACCAGATTGTATGGCGGTGCATCATTTGAGTAGATAGGGCTAGTCGAACTAGAGCAACTACTTCAAACGGGTCATGGCACCAAATTGTCTAGGTCCTAGGGGCAATAGGAAGGGAAGGGTGCATTAAGGTGCATTGAATGGTAGATGCATGGTCATAGGTTGAGGGTAGGTATAAATGGGAAGATGGAGCTTGAGTGATCTCAAGGGATATTAATGAAGGGGTATCACCCTTCACTTTGAATCTCATGTAGCATTCTCTATTCACCTTGCATTCATCTGCCATCTCTCTCCCACCTTGCATGTAGGTCAAAAATAGAAGCAAGTACTCTTACGGGGGCAATCTTCCCCTATTGAAGGGCCAATTGGCTTTCAAATTCTGCATGCATTACAGACATTTGCATTCTTGAAAACTCCAGTTCTTCACATTTGGTATCACAGCAACAACATTCCGGATGAGAAGAGGAAGAGACCAAGTGATCAGATAAGGAGGGGAACAAGCACGGACAGCCAGCCATACCAAGAGATGTATAGACAGGCAACACAAGAAGGCAACATATGGCTCAGTTGTACAAACAGGCAACATGGTGGACACTAGGTGGGCTCATGTATCCTTGTACAACTTCTTGGAGTTTCATTTAAAGAGAGTGCACACATTAAATAATAATGCTAGCACCAATAACATTGGTGAGCAAGCATTTGCCACCAAATACGACAGCAAAAATTAGAGATGAAACAAGAATGTAGTGTCTTCACATGTAGTCTTATGCAATATGATGAAGGTCCAACTTCACAGGAACCAGGTTTGAAAAGGGGTATATGCTGTTGCATTGCTCATATTGAGAGCAAATATTTGGTCATGCATTGCTATTGCATCACTCTCAAGCACTGGGAAAGAGGGCAACAACTCTATATTGTGAAAGCTATAACTAGATCCTATGTCCTTTTTGTGGTCACATTCAGTTGGAAGAGTATTCTGAATGCTTCGTGGTGACCTTGGGCAATGCACAAGGAGGATCGAGTCTAAAATTTTGAAACAATAGCCACTTGAAATAAGGTTCAAATTCGCATTTGCTTCATGGTTTACAAATTTTTGTTTTCAGTGCATCACTCACAAGATGTCTCAAAATCAATACAATATATTTTCAATTTGCAAACGAGAATAAGTTGGATTCTGAGTAATGAGTTGCAAAAGTATTTTGATTTGATAGTTGTAATTCTTGTCTTAATTTATTTTCCTTGTGTAGGTACAATATGGAGTTTTGAGACTCCATAGTACAATCATGACGATCGACACCTAAGTGGGATTGCAGTAAATAGATGTAGGCTTTTTTGATTAGGATAGTTCATTTTTTGCATGATTAGGATGTAAGAGCTATGATTAAAGGTGTTTATAAACACCACAAAGGTTCATGAGATGATTCTCACTCCATAAATTCCAAGATGTTTTAAAGAGTATGACTTCATAACCATTCTCTGTGCAAACAATTATGGAGGAATGGTTTGGTTTGATTCTCCCTAGAAATATTAGAAAGTGAGAATTTAGTAATGTTTGTTTTCACAATGAAATGTTCAAGTTTTTTAGCACAACATTGCATGGTTTGTGTTCCGATGCAATTATCAAGGAAGAACATAATTAAAATTTCATGATTTTGTGAATGATAATGTAGTTGCTCTCTCCTATTTCTCTCGTTTTTGATGGAGGAATGCTATAATTTATCAAAATACTGCCAAAATGGGAATCGAGATTTTCTCAAATTATCTAATACGGTCTTTATGGGACTATGGAGATTGGCACATATGCCATTTTACAAGTCCTCATAAGAGATCTTGGAAAATGGCACCAGTGCCACCCTCAAGAATTTAAAATAGAATGGCATTGGTGCCCTTCTCTATGTAACTGACATGAACACTGGCACAAGTGCCATTCTCCACAAACTCACATGGAGATTGGCATAGTGCCATTCTCCAGGTCCTCAAATGAGTTTTGTACCAATGCCATTCTCTAGATCTTAATATGGGCCTGTGGAGATTGGCATCAATAGGTTCTCATCTAAGATTAGCACTAGTACTATTTTAAGACTATTCTTCAGGGCCTCAGATGTGGCTCTGATTTGATTATCAAGATTGGGCCGTTCTCCAGATTCTCATATGGGGTTATAGATATTGGCACCATTTCCCCTCTCTAATATGATATTGGCACTAGTGCCATTCTCTAGATCCTAAAATGGGGTTGTCATATGATGTTGGTTCTCATATCCAATTGGAATCAATGCCATTCCCCACGTCCTCATGATATTCTCCTGGTTCTCATATGAGACTAGTTGTGGAGATCGATAGCAGTGCCATTCTCCACAAACTCACATGGAGATTGGTAGTAATTGCATTATCCACGTCATCAAATGAGATTGGTGATAGTGCAATTATCTATGTCCTAATAAGTGGTTGTGGAGATTGGTTCAGGTGATATTCTCTAGGTCCTAGTATGATCTAGGTCCTAGTATGATCTAGGTCCTAGTATGAGTTTGGCAGTAGTGCTATTCTCCTAATCTTCAAATGAGATTGGTAATAGTGCCATTCCCTCTCTAAGGCCTCATAAGAGATTAGAAGAATGGTACCAATGCCAAAAACTCAGATTTAGATTGGTACATATGCAATTCTTACAGAATGGTAGCAATGCCACTCTCTAGAATCTAAATTGGAATGGAACTGATGCCATTCTCTATGTGAGTGATGAGGATAATGGCACATGTACCATTCTCCACAAACTCACATGGAGATTGACACCAATGCCATTCTCAAGGTCCTCATATGAGATTGGTACCAATGTCGTTCTCCAAAACCTAATATGGGATATCAAGATTGGTACATATGACATTCTACAAGTTCTCATAAGAGATATTGGATAATGGCCCTCAATGCCACTCTCAAGAATTAGAATTAGAATGGCACTACTACCATTTTACACAAAATCACATGGAGATTGGGAACACTGCCATCCTCCACGTCCTCAAATGAGGTTTGTACCAGTGCCATTCTCAAGATCTTAATATGCGGCTATGGAGATTAGCATCAATAGGTTCTTATATGAAATTTACACTAGTACCATTCTCCAAGTCCTCAAATGTGGTTATGATTTGATTATGGATATTGGCACTAGTGCCATTCTATAGATCCTAATATGGTGTTGTCATGTGATATTGGTTCTAATCTCAGATTGCAATCAATGCCATTCCCCAAGTCCTCTAGTTGTGGAGATTGGCACTAGTGCCATTCTCCACAAACTCACATGAAAATTTGCAGCAATGCCATTCTCTAGGTCATCACATGAGATTGGTCATAATGATGATTATCCATGTCATAATATGGGATTGTGGAGATTGGCCCCAATGCCATTCTCTAGGTCATAATATGAGTTTGGCACGAGTGCCACTTGTTGGG
Source organism: Dipteris shenzhenensis (assembly GCF_047967505.1). Taxonomy (NCBI): domain Eukaryota; kingdom Viridiplantae; phylum Streptophyta; class Polypodiopsida; order Gleicheniales; family Dipteridaceae; genus Dipteris; species Dipteris shenzhenensis. The sequence continues at coordinate 4,631,557 of NC_141601.1, read as the reverse complement.
ATAAGTGTGATCAAGGGCTTGCTCTAAGGTGCATGTCATCTAGGGGAGTCACATGTGTGTGTGTGTGTGTGTGTGTGTACTAGAAGCACACCTAGTTCTATGAGGCATCTAGTCAGTGACCTAAGTGATGATGTAAGCACAAAGGCTCCCACATGGGATGTTCCTTTGATTTAGCCAGTCCCATTGATGTAGGGGCTGATTGCCAGTGATGTAAAGGAGGTGCCTACACCTTCCTCTCACTTTATATAATGGAGGATCTTCCTTCATTTTAATACACTTGGATTTTTCCTCACTTGGGCTCTCTCTCTTTGTGTCATGCTGCACCTATTCTATCCCACACACTTCTTGATTTGGTATCAGAGCTGATAGGCTTTAGAGAATTCACTTTAGTAGTGCCACCTCATCATCTTCTCCATCGCCTCCATTTTGAAGTGGGCATGGTGGTATTATCCCCTCAAGAGCATAGTTGGTTATGCTTTTATTGTGAGGGGTGTGAATTTGGCTTTCTTAATTACTTGCACCCAATAATAGGGGAGAGTGCATTTGGTTTTAGTAGGAACAACTATCTTGCATTCTAGAGGTAGATTCCTAGATCATCAGGGGTGATCTTAAGATCATGGAGGTGCCCAATGACAAAAGAGGGGTAGAGAAGGATAAATTCATCCTTTGGAGAGAACTGCTTGGGATGTATTCATTTTCCAGAGGCATGGATTGCTAACTTGATGATATCAATCTTCTATACCTAACCCTCATCGCTCCTATTTACTTTGTCAAATAGGAGGCCTATGAGGCCATCCATGCATGTATTAATAGATTTTATGTCAATAATTGGGCCTTAGGTAGAGGTAGCCCTACCTATATTTCCCTAAGGGGTATCCACTTTGATCATTTTCTAGTTATTCTCACTCATTGTGAACATTCATTGATAATGCAACTAGGAAAGTATGGGATTATGCTATAGCTCAAAAGAGCATTGTGTTCCAAGTATTTTAGAAATGGCTAGCTTTGGTTGAAAATCAGTTAGGTAGAATGCTTAAATGCCTACAGACTGACAATGGTGGATAGTATCTCTCTCATGACTTTCAGCATTTCTACGATACACATGGGCTCAAGAGGGAGCACACGTCCCCTCGTACTCCAGAGTAAAATCCAGTTGCAGAATCCAGTTGCAGAATAGATGAACCACACCATTCAAGAAAGGTTGCAATGTATGCTTTCCAATGCAAGTCTTTCTGGTGGTTTTTGCGCCGAGGCAATGAAGACTGCGATGCATCTGATCAATAGATAAACTAGTAATAAGTGCCTATAAGAGAAGGACCTCATTGACTCGGTCCTTAGAATCAATAATTCTTCTTTATAGGATGGGTTATGCTCTATCCATGCCATAATAGGTGCTACTGTGGACACTAATGTAGAAGAGACCCTCATACTTGTGGGTTTAGGAGCACCTTGCTAGGCAACCTCACTGGCAAATTCTTTTGGAGAAACTAGACGAAATGCTTATCAAGCATGTGAGCCTTTTTGAATTTAGATGGGAGGAAAACTTAATAGTTGCTTTTGCACTACCCTCAGCCCACACATGGTAGGAAAAATCTGAAAAGGTACTTGACTATCAAGGTGTTTTGTAGTCAGATTCACAAATGGTCATGCAATAGAGGAGTGTGATACTCCTGACATAGTTGTAGCTAGAATGATGGGTTTGGAATAAATTTCCTTTGTTGTGAACCCAAAGATGAGGATATCTCTTGGTGTATGTTTCACCAACAAGGAGAGGATTTACATGCTAACAAGGGTGAATGCTTGCTTTAGATGGATTGACTCTATCTCTTTCTCTTATGGGATGACATTGGTGACCATGTCACCTCACCTCTATAGTGTGTCTGGGATTCTAGTTTCATGCCTTCTTCATATTTGGAGGGTTTCATTCTTCTCATCCCCAAAGGGGGTAGTTGGTCTTTGAGTTCCATATTGAGACTAATCACTCTTTTTCAGCAAAGCCTTACCTTCTTGAGTTGATTCATGATAATACTCAAATCGTGTTCATTGCCATAGCGTTTTTGATAACATATTTTCCTTTTGGGAGGCCTCAAAATGTGGGCTAGGCATATTGACCAGAATATCACTATATTTCTTTTGAATTTTAAGAAGGTATATGATAGAGTTGATTAGGGATTTTTGATATGTACTTTGTTTTCTTAGGTTCTTGGATTAAAGGGGTCTTAGTACTTTATAGAGGTTCTCATTGGAAAGGCAAGAGCACATATTTTTCATATTTCTATATTGGTTCGATAGGGATGTCTCTCAGATTACACACTCATTTTTGTTATGTGATTGTAGTTTAGACATCAAGATGCCCAAGGTTTTTCTTATGTTGAAGGGGTATCTGCTCATTTACTTGTTAGGTTTTGTGACTTTTTATGATAATAGGTCTTATTGGATGCATATCCTTCAGTTCTAAGGTGGTAAATTATTGGTGTTGTTTGTTGGCCTGCCCAAAGGGGCTGCCCCAGAGGGGGTAGGGTATAGTGACCGACGATGCCTATTTTCTAAAAGAGAGAATTCAAGCTTTTATTTTTTACAAAAACATTTTTGTGATTGGGCTAAGTTACACTTGCTATTTGTATCCCTTAAAGTCCTCATCTTGCTTATTTTACCCCTTGAAATCCTCCATCTTTTTCTCCCCCTTCTCTCTCTCTCTCTCTCTCTCTCTCTCTCTCTCTCTCTCTCTTCTTCTTCTTCTTCTTCTCTCTCTCATCAATTTCAATTTGCCCCCTTTTTTCGTGCACCATTTTGAGCAGGTTGTTTCCCTAAATTTTCATTGCTCAGGAAAAATTTTCATCGCTTTTTACGGTAGGCAACCTAGAGACATGTTTTGGATCTTTGATCCCTCCTTGAGCCACATGTCACAATTGGAGACCTTGAATTTAAAAAGATCCAATGGTGTAACATTGTTTTATGCAAAATTAAAGGTCCAGCTTCCAACAAAAAACGAAAAGCACAAAAACTGCTTTGAAAAGCATTAAAGAGACTTTAGAATGTATGTTGAAGCTTAGATTACACCAAGCTCAAGATTCCTTGTCATGTAAATGATGGAGTATTGCAACTGGTCTCGTGAATCGTTGATAAGTGGTTGGTTGTCAAACTTCTACCTTGAATTTCAACATTGATTATTAGAAAAGAGCCATAGAAGAACTGCGTTGAGGAGTCGGTCAAACTGCAAGGTGGTGTTCCATGCAAAAAGATGGTGAGTCGTCAAGTTCCTGCCCGAAGCTTTGTCAAAAAGATGAGCAGAGGACGAGCTGGCGAGCGCTGATGGTATGGGTGGGGAGTTTTGATATTGTAGAAGGGGTGATTGAATTTGGTTGCTTGCTTAGCCTGCATCTGGTATGGATTGGGAATTGGAAACTCCAAAAGACCATGAATTCTACATTGCATCATGTGATGATGCAGTCCCTACATTGCCTCAAGGTCCAAGTAGATCTGATGGTGATCGCCTTTAGAGATGTGCCTCGATAAGCCTTATGGCCTTTTGTTGAGTGATTAAGGCCCGATCTCTTCTTCTATTGTGAGATCCAAGCTGCCTTGTGCGAAGGTAAGTTGATGCCTCGAAGTTTCAAATTCTCAGTCCCTCACCTTTGTGAATGAACATACGCTTAAGAACTCAACCCTTGACGTGATGAGATAGATCGGGATAATAAGATCATAGCCAATCGTCTAATCAATTTTGAGGCCCCAATGGATAGATATTGATGCTTTGAGACAAAGATAGAATTCGAAGTAGCAAGTTCAAAGACTTTGAGATACTATTTTCTAGAGGCTTTTGAAGGTTAACTTGCACTTCAAAGATCGCTCATTGCCTCTCTTCTCGGGTCATTTTATAGTCGCGCAGTTCGTCGCCTCAATCTTGTCACTCTATAGCTTAGTTGAAGGTCATTATCGTCACCATTATAGTTTGCTTCAGGCCACGCCTCGTCTCACTGAAACATTCATAGCTATTTGTTACCACCGTCTCGCGCAGGTCACGAGCAATAGTCGAAGAGAGGCATATCATGATTCACCCCAACTCTATAGAATTGTCATGCAACGCAGCTTATTGTCTGCAAGAATTAGCTTTTGAGGTTGTGATCATGAACTTCCTCTACCATAGCTGCTCGCTGTAGGTAGAGCTTTCACCACCATCGCCAGCTTCTACCATAGCCACTCCCAGTATCGGCTGGTGCATGAATTGATGCCTAGGTAGGGCACAAGAGATCTGGGTGACAAGCTAATTCTGATGTGAGGTCGCTTGCAATATCTAAACGGTTTCCTCTGGGATGCCAAAAATGAGAAAATGTTTCCTTTAGGATCGTGCAAGAGATGCTTCAAAATTGGGATATTGGTTATAACATGAGGATGGTGACAAGAGAGGAGGGCAAGAATTGGCATAAGGAATGTTGCCATGTTTGTTGAAGCCATCATCTCCACTAGAAATGCAATATGACATAGGGTGGTCAAGAGCCAACGATAGTTCCAACAACATTTATGTGGGGGTTAAAGGTCATTGTGCCTTAACCCCGGTTATGTACAATACTCAAACACATATATAAATGAATAAAAAAGAAGATTAGGGTGGTTCTGCACCCACCAAAACTTGTGTGGCTCTCTGTCTCTCTCTCTCCTTCTTCCGTTCTTGCTTCCGTTGAGAGCACTCTCAACTGGTATCAGAGCCCGGGTGATCTAGCTGAGCGTGCGTGAATGCTTGAAGCTCAGCAGCTCTCTGTGGGAGGAAGGAGAAGTTCTGTGGGAAGCTTTGTGCGTGACGTTACTTGCATCCGAGTGTGCAGAGACCTTGGAGGAACCTTTGGAAAACTCACTTTGGCTTTGCGAAGTGGTTTTGAGAGCCTGTTAAGAGCTTTCACAGAAAAAGTCGTTTTTTGAGCTTTTCCCTGTTCCGTTCGATGACAGAGACTCCATATTGACTTGTAGAGGCAACTATTGCTTGCTTTTGGTATCCACTTCACTTCAGGAGCTTGGAAACACCTTCATTCTTGAATCTGGGATCATTTCAGTGGATTTCTGACTCACTGTGTTAGTTCCTACGTTTTTTGCCCGGGTGTTGGAACTCAAGTTTGGAGCAACCATTTGCAGATCTGCCAGTTCCGGTGGACTCAGGAGGTCCTAAAACTTCTATGTTGCTCATCATTTGCACTCCAGTGGAGTTTACAAACAGCTCTGTTTCTAAAAACGTCTTTCAGTCCTTGTGTTGGACCCAGTGATTGAGACCACGGTTTCCAAAACCGTCTGTCCCATTGCGTTCTGGACGCCCAAAAACCCCTACCTATCAGTTCTTGCGTGATTCGGTGGAGGATTTTCAGAGTTATAAATCTCTATGTATTCGATTTCGTCTCTCTGTTATGCATTTTTCATTCTAAGGTTTTGAAACCTTAGATTTATGCCACATGGCAGTGGATAAGTGTTGACTCCCATTTCTCACTCATCGGTTGGGATTTTGGAGTTTTGGTAGAAGAGAGATATTTGCAGATTTTCTTGCTGAGTCCGATTATGCAATGGCGCCCATGTTTTGAGGCATCTCAGGTTCTATTTTCAGTAGCGCTCATTACCGTGGGACTATGATTTCTTGAGCATACCTTATGCAGATCACTCTGGTTGCAGTTTGAGCAGTGTGCGCTCATTCGTGGTATGCATTGGGTTGCAGTGGATGATTTGTAGGCCCCATTTGGATGCATTGCGGTCCTTATTGGATGCGCTGATAGGCCCAAATTGCCTTATGGGATGCTATTTTTTTATGGACGCTTTGCACATGGATGCTATTTTATGCTGAGGGACAGCTTTGACACATTGTTGGTGATGCACTGATAGTGCTATGCTCTCTTGGATGAGATATTATTGATGCATATGCCAGTGGACGGTGTTTATGCTTGAGTCATTTGGCACTTATTGGCATTTTCTTTTGGGTCAGATTTGCTCATATGGATGCATAGTATATGCACATGAGTCAGATGCATCTTTTGATGCTTTGAGCTTTGAGTTTTTTTTTTTTGGGTGATATTTCAGTCTATTGTGGCATACACATTTGGATGCACCTGGTATTTGTTGTGATTCTCTCTTGCAGGCACTAGCATTTGGGATTTTGCTTTATTTGCATCATGGCATCCTCTTCCATGTCTGAAAAGGAGTTTTTCAGCATTAAAAAGTTTGATGGGACAAACTTTTCTTTGTGGAAAGAACAAATAAGGGATGTGCTTATTCAAAAGAAGCAGATTAAACCCTTGGCAGGGATTGAAGCTAAGCCTGCGGATATGTCTGAGGATGATTGGAATGAGTTGGATGCATTAGCAAAGTCTACTATTAGACTTCATCTTGCAGAGTCAGTTTATTTCACAGTAGTAAATGAGCAGACTACGGAAGATTTGTGGAAGAAACTGTGTGCCACTTATGAGAAGGAAACTGCCTCTAATAAAGTTTACCTCATGAAGAGGTTGTTTAAGCTGCAGATGAAGGAAGGGGTCTCCATTGCTTCTCACTTGAATGAATTCAATATTATTTTCAGCCAGCTTCAAGCTCAGAAAATGAATTTTGATGCGGAGACTAAGGCAATATTTCTCTTATGTTCATTGCCATCCTCATGGGATACCTTCCGTATAGCTGTCAGTAACTCTGCACCTGGTGGAGTGCTGAAATTTGATGATGTTGTGGGTAGCTTATTGGCCGAGGAGATTAGACGGAAGTCTATGGACGGCAACAAGCAGGATGCAGCCTTAAATGTGCAAAGGGGCAGATCACAGTTTAGGGGGAAGTCCCAAGAAAGAGGGAAGTGTCGTAGCAAATCCAGGGCACGAAACATTGAGTGTTACCACTGTGGCAAGAAGGGCCATATGAAAAAGGATTGCTACAAGCTGAAAAGAGAGCAAAAGGATAAGAAAAAGAATGCAAATTGGGGTGCAAATCAAAAGGAAGAGAGTCCAAGGGAGGACAAAGGAAAAGTGAAGACCGAGGAGATCAATGCAGTCACACATGATAGTGACAATGATGTTCTCTTCATGTCTACTTTATCTGCAGAGTTGCTTACCACTTCAGATGATGCATATTCCCAGGATTGGATTTTGGATTCTGGTGCTTCATTCCATGTTACTCCCCATAGGGAATGGTTCTCCACTTATGATAGTGGAAAGACAGGTTGTGTGCATCTTGGAAATAACTATGCATGTGACATAGTGGGAGCAGGTGACATAAAGTTTTCTTTTGCAAATGGGTCTGCATTTGTTTTGAAACATGTGAGACATGTGCCTAAGCTGACCAAGAGTCTTATTTCAGTGGGTCAGCTAGATGATGCTGGTTTTCACACCACTTTTGGCTTTCAAAGTTGGAAAATTCAAAAGGGCTCTATGCTTTTGGCCAGGGGTGCCAAGTGTGGGACTTTGTATCCCTTAAATGTATCAGGGGTATTTGATCATGTTGTTGCAATAACCGAGCAGCCAAGCACTTCTTTGTGGCATTGCAGGTTGGGGCACATGAGCTAGAATGGAATGAAACTCTTATGTCGTTTGGGTTATGTACCGCATTTGAGTTTCTCTAATTTTGAACTTTGTGAGCATTGTCTCTATGGGAAGCAGACTAAATCATCCCATAAAAGAAGGGGAAAGAAAGAGTTTGAAAAGCTTGATTTGGCGCATTCAGATGTATGCGGTCCCATGCCTACACGGTCATTAGGTGGGGCTAAATACTATGTGACATTCATTGATGATGCAACTAGGAAAGTGTGGGCTTATGCTATAGCTCGAAAGAGTGATGTGTTCCAGGTATTTCAGATGGCCTTGGTTGAGAATCAGTCAGGTAGAACGCTTAAATGCCTACGGACTGACAATGGTGGAGAGTATCTCTCTCATGACTTTCAGCATTTCTGTGATACACGTGGGATTAAGAGGGAGCTCACATCCCCTCGTACTCCAGAGCAAAATCCAGTTCCAGAAAAGATGAACCGTACCATTCAAGAAAGGTTGCAATGCATGCTTTCCAATGGAAGTCTTTCTAGTGGTTTTTGGGCTGAGGCAATGAAGACTGCAGTGCATGTGATCAATAGATCACCTAGTAAGAGTTTGGATGGTGGTATTCCTGAAGAGGCATGGAGTGGCAAGAAGCCCTCTTACTCTCATTTACGTATATTTGGGTGTGAGGCATATGCACATGTGCCAAAAGAGCTTCGAAAGAAGCTAGATCCTAAGTCTAGGAAATGCATCTTTCTGGGTTATGGTGAAAGTGGAGAGATGGGCTATCGTCTCTGGGATCCAGAAGCAAAGAAGATCATACGCAGCCATGATGTGGTCTTCAATGAGAAGAAGATGCATAAGGCACCCATGAGGGATGTGGAAATGAGGAGAATCACTTTCCAAGATGTGAATCCACCTGCATATGTTGATAGACAGCAAGCTGTCCATGCACCAAATGTGCAAGAAATGCTACAACCAAGTACTCCCACAGGTACACAATCAAGGGTAGATGATGGATCATCTATTGGTGGAAATGATGAGCCAAATGTGGCTGATATGCAAGTGGGACAGCAAGCTGAAATGCCCTTGAGAAGATCATCTAGAGTGTCTAGACCGCCTGATAGGTTTGTTCCAGGAGTAGACTATGTGATGCTTACTGATTGCGGGGAGCCTTCTTGCTACAAAGAGTCTATGATGCGTGAGGATCAATGCAAGTGGGAGTATGCTATGCAATCAGAGATGAGTTCACTTATGAAGAATAAGACTTGGGACTTGGTTTCTTTGCCACATGGAAAGAAAGCATTGCCATGCAAATGGGTCTACAAAATGAAGGTCACAGGTGATGATGTGCCTAGGTACAAGGCCCGTTTGGTTGCTAAAGGGTTCAAGCAAGAGAAGGGTGTGGACTTTGATGAGATATTCTCTCCGGTTGTGAAGATGACCACACTTAGATGCATGCTTGGACTAGTGGCAATAGAGGATATGGAGCTTATGCAGATGGATGTCAAGACAGCTTTCTTGCATGGGGATTTGCATGAGGAAATTTACATGGTGCAGCCGGAAGGCTTTGAAGAAAAGGGCAAAGAGCATTTAGTTTGCAAGCTGAAGAAGAGTCTCTATGGTCTTAAGCAAGCACCTAGAGAATGGTATCAGAAGTTTGATGCTTTCATTTGGTCCCAGGGTTTTAGAAGGAGTGAAATTGATCACTGCCTCTATACTAAAAGGGCTAAGGATAATAGCCTGATAATCTTGGCACTATATGTGGATGATATGCTATTGGCTAGCAAGAATACTTATGAGCTAGATGCATTAAAGGCCAAGTTGCATGAGGCCTTTGATATGAAGGATTTGGGACTTGCAGGTCATATTCTTGGTATGCGCATCACGTGTGATCAGAGTAGGAAACTCCTTTGGCTTTCACAAAAAGAGTATGTTACAAAAGTATTACAGCGTTTCAATATGGAGGGGGGGAAGGCAGTGAGTACTCCATTGCCTCCATATGTGAAACTGAGTCATACAGATAGTCCCAAATCAGATGAGGAGAGGGCCATGATGGCCAAGGTTCCTTATGCATCAGCAGTTGGGAGTCTTATGTATGCTATGATAGCTACTAGACCAGACATTGCATTTGCAGTGGGAGTTGTTAGCCGGTATATGGCTAATCCAGGAAAGAGGCATTGGGAGGCAGTTAAGTGCATCATGAGGTACATGAAGGGTACCAAGGAGATGTGCATTTGCTTTGGTAAAGGAGACATGCGTGTACTTGGGTACACAGATTCAGACTATGCAGGGCATGTGGATAGTAGGAGATCCACTTCTGGTTATGTGTTCACCTTTGCAGGTGGTACAGTGTCGTGGATGTCTCGCGCACAGAAGTGCGTTGCTTTGTCTACCACAGAGGCTGAGTATGTTGCAGCCACAGAGGGTTGCAAGGAGGCTATATGGCTTGATCGGCTAGTGGGAGATTTGGGGATTCATACAGGTGTACCGACATTGCATAATGATTCCATGAGTGCTATTCAGCTAGCACGGAATCCGATCTTTCATGCAAAGACCAAACACATTGAGGTCAGGTACCATTTCATCAGGGAGGTAGTTGAGGACAAGCGCATAGAGCTTGTCAAGGTTCATACCGATGATAACCCTGCAGATATGCTGACAAAGAGTCTACCTAGTCAGCGGTTTGAGTATTGTTGTGTATTGATGGGCATTGGATAGTATGCTCACTAGTTGTTCTCTCTTAAAGGCACATTGTCCTTTAAGTGGGAGGTTGTGGGGGTTAAAGGTCACTGTGCCTTAACCCGGGTTATGTACAATACTCAAACACATATATAAATGAATAAAAAAGAAGATTAGGGTGGTTCTGCACCCACCAAAACTTGTGTGGCTCTCTGTCTCTCTCTCTCCTTCTTTCGTTCTTGCTCCCGTTGAGAGCACTCTTAATTTATAAAGCAAAGCCTGGTAACAATAGTAGAACAACATATAGTGACAAATTTCAAGGTCAATAAATTTAGATGGAGACCCAGGGGTGTAAAAGCTTCCCAATTTCTATACAGTCAAGATGGCTTATCGGGGACATCGTCGAAGAAAGCCTCTGATCATGATATCATCTACATCACACGTGTAGCGAACCTTCTGCCCCCAACCCTTCAATTCAGGCATGTTTTGGATCTTTGAGCCCTCCTTGAGCCATGTCTTAATTATAGGCCTTGATTTGGACTTTGACTTTGATCTAGTCTAGTGGATAAGCAATTCGTCGACCATAAGGGAATCGAAGGCTTCTGGTCACGAGGACAGTTGATCGAGGATTGGCTAAATGAAGGAGGCAAGGCCAATAATCGCGTAAACAGGAAGCCATTGTCCTATGATCATCTTGCGCATGGCAGTACGTGCACTCGTGAGTTCACGCAAGAGAGCATCCTAGTTCATTAGGTGACGAACACAAAGAGATGGGCTGATGTGATCTCCTTCTTTGAGCTCATTTTACCGTTTGCTACTTTGCAGGGGCACATCATGCACCTTCTAATTCTTCTTGATGGTGTGCCAACATTTTGGTCTTATATTTTGCATATATCAGAGTATGTGTCGAAACAAATGAGTATCGTAAGATATGCCAGGATGAAAAACAATACGAGAATGTGCTGAGCGACTAGCGAGTGGTCTAACAATGTGGACAGGAGATGAGAAGAGGTAACATAGAATTGTGCCAGACATATGTAAATGTAGGAGCCCGGGCTACTTGGCAACATGTTGACCCAAGTCAACTCTTTAAAAAAAGCAAGGGCAAGCTTTTAAAGCTTGACAATAAGAAAGTATCGGGTAGCATGGATGACATAGATACCATCTCGACAATGAGGGAATGTTTGGTGAGTTTGTCAATGGAGAGGAACTCGAGGGAAGAAAGTAGGGTGGAACTAGTGATGGTGGGTAGGGGCACCTCTGCAACATAGGACTTAACCATGCTATTCATGCTCCTTGAGCTTGATGAACTGCAAAAACATGACCTTTTCTCTTCCTCCAAGATCAAAGGAATCATCAAAAGATGATGACAATTTCAATTTCGCTTGGCGCGCCACTCGTGGTGATGTTACTGATGATCGATTATGATTATGACTATTGACATTCAGGTAATATGCCAGTACCTTATCCATTTGCAAGACTTGTTCTTGGCTCTAATATTCTTGGTGTTTATATTCTTGATGCTTAAATTCTCGATGCACAAGGAAGGGCCCATTCCCTTGGATTATAACTCTTTGGGAAAGGAAGTGCGCTGCCTCCCAGCCCACACTAGGTGTGGTTATAATATTTATATATTATATATTATCGTACAAATATTTTCAATTGCTCGTCCATTCAAAATTACTTGTTTTCAATATGCATTCTTACAACATTCCTCTCTTTTGATGCATACTATCGATGCAAGGGAGCAAGGAAATCCAAGCTGGATGCAAGGTCGAAAGATATCGACATCTTTATTCATATGATTGTAGTCCATGTGACAATATTGCATAGACTGCAAGGAGGATCAGTTATTAGCTCTTGTTAGCATCACTTGATTCATGTATTTGTTAGGCTTCAACTCCCAAAATGTACAAATAGTATTTCGAAGTCAATCATAAATCACCACCCCTGACATTTGGAAGGAGGATGGGGCCCTAACGGACCCTGTGTCGTGTCTTATGTCCACAGTTTTACTCATTAGCTTTTTTCCTTTAACAAGATGAATGATATGTATCATTCAATAGGCCTGCCCTAGAGGAGGAAGGAAGAGAGTGTTACATCAGCCATAATCACGGGATTGTTTGGTGTGGTTATGGTGAAGCGAGAACCCAAAGGGCTCGATAGTGCTTGCATCAATATGGAGTGCATGGTTAAGGTCTAAAGGGTAGAAAGGTACTAAGGTCCTTTATGGACATGTGGCACTTAGGTGGGCTCCAAGTGGCATGCACTGGGTTCAAGGGAGATTTCTAGAGACAGGAAAAAAAACTAATGGAACTCCAGGAGAGTTCACGTACAAAAGGAGAGAGAGCACTCTGGGAATCGTGGCTGGGTGGAAGAATAAAAAATAATCCCTTTTTCTGGGGATGTAACACTGGTATTAGAGCGAAGGGGACGAGAGTTATGAATACCATGATGAGGATTCAGGAAGGGGTCACACAGGCGGAGAATTGAGTCATGGTTGACAATTGGAGGTATCGGACGTGTTGTTGGAGTACCACCGAGGTGGGAGTTAGCAAGAGAGCTTATACAAGGTGAAAAATTCCCATTGGGAATTATTTCTACTTAATACTACAGGGCAATGCGGGCAGCTGGCAGCACGACATTAATGGCAGTAGGACATTAATGCAAGGCAAAGTCATTTGAGGTCCTGTATCATTGCCGACAGCAAGCTGTCAATTTGTGACTTCGCGCAGCGCCCAAGACTTAAAAGCAAGCTATCTAGGGAGATGAAGCTGTTCTTGTGGCATTGGACTCAGCCTCATCTTGGGTGCATGGACTTTCATTTGTTCTATCTCATTAAGTGGCTACTGGAAATTCATCTTCTTGCAGCCAAGCCAGAAGATGTTCCCCGATAGTTTCATACAATTTGATTTGACGAAACAACATTGAAGGATTTGCGAGCTCATACTCAGCCATTTCAAGAGATAAGCTGCATTTCTGCTGCTGCGCATGGCATATAGCTTAGCTATTTCTTCAAATCTGCAAGCCTAAGCAATGGTGTAGAGTTTGGAAATCAAGAAGGCGAGATCAACATAAATGCAAGGGTCTTCAAGAATCAAGGGCACATGAAACCGCTACATTCCACATCATCTAAGGTCTTTTGACCTTTAGAAAAAGCCACATCAGTGCCCCCTTTTTAACCCCTCTCATCCTCTATATCTCTAAAAATTCCAAGGACCATATAATTTTCTTCTCTAAGCCTCGCCAAACTCAAAGAAGAGGAAACTAAAAGTAGGATTTCAGGGTTCAAGATTGAGGGAAGCAAAAGAGCGGGATCGAGAAGCGAGATCGTGAATTAAAAGAGCATGTGGATGAGTTGACTTCGAAGATATATCCAATTCCATCGAACAAATAAGAGGAGAGTTAGGCACATCATGTTCTCCTTGAATCTAGAAGACTCTACCCTATTTTTGAAACATAATGGAGTTATTAAGGTAACTCCTCGGTAAGCTATGCCCAAGACTATATAGCCATTTTCGACCAAGCATTACATCTGTTCGCGGTCGAGATGCATGATTTAGAAATCCAAGACATCCTGATAGCCTTGAATATCCACCTCTACACCATGTATCATGGTGTCCCAAACTTTTTTATCACTGCCCTTTGCCAAAGAGACCACATATTTATGGGCACTAGGACTCTCAGGCAATTTTAATTTCTTAATTAACGAGTAGTTCAATAAATTATGTGTTGCACTATCATCGACCATCACTCTTACTCTTCGCCCCTTAATTTTTCCATGCATCCTCATTAAATCATGAGAACCAAAGGTGGGTTGCGACATTGCCGATGATAGATAGCACATGTGGGTGCTATCCTCATGATAGATCTCTACCTCAGTGTACTTTTCAGTACCATTAAGCAGCAACACTTGCAACACATGTACTTGTTTTTTGGGAGGTCTCTTTGGGGCTTTAGCTCCTGCTGGTTTATTTTTAGGGCAACAGCTCCAAGCAGCATGGTCTTTGCCCAAATATTTGAAGAAAATATTTTTTTTCATGGCCCTTTCATAATCCTCTTTCTTCAAGAGAGGATAATTTTGTGTTTGAGGTTTCTTAGGTGGTGTGCCTGAGGAACCTCCTTCTTAAAGTGCCCCTTCCTTTTCAAATTGGGAAATTTATTGAACTTTGGAACAAAACTTGTTTGCTATGAAGTTCCAACTCTGAATTTCCCCATCGTATCATTATATATTTGAGGCATACTTAATGGCTTCCTCAAAGGTTTTAGGAGAATTTCTTTTCACCTCAACCTTATAAGTGTCTTCGAGACCTCTCACGAAACCCCTTATTTTTTGGAATTCATCAATTCCTTTCAACTTAAGGACTGCCTCCCTATAGTTCGCTATGTATTGGACTAGAGTGTTTTTACCCATAGTGCAATTGTCCCAAGCCTCCCACTCTCTTTCTAATTCATTTTTTGATAAAAACTCTTTTAGGAAGGCTTGTTTAAACTCAGTCCAATACCTAGGAATTCTTTCACTCTCCCTGAGGCTCATCCACCATTTATAGTCTTTATTTCCAAGAAAAATACTTGCTTCCATGACTTGATTTTTAGGAGGTGTATTCTTGAGTCGGTGGAAGTTTTGCCGCTTTTGCAAGAACATATTAATCGCATCTTTATTACACTCCTTTTCTTCCCCATTGAAAATTGGCAGTTTTAAGTCCTTAAAGATGTTCAACCTTTCTCTAAGTCGAGAGGTGGACCTCTCAACTTGATTAGGAGGAATTGGTGATTTTCCAGTGATAGATGCCGATTGAGAATTGGCTATCTTAGTTATAGCTTAGCTAGGGTTTTCAATGTATCACTTATAACTCCTAGTTGTGTTTCTATATTTTGCATTTGCATTTCAAGTTTAGTGAATTCCGTATATGGAATTCCATAATCACTGTAGTCTCTGTCCTCCATTTCCACGTTATCCTCTTGATTTTCAATTTGAACCTCCTCATGTGTTTCCTCTCCAACTATTGCTTTTCCCTTTCTAGCCCTTTCCTCAGCCTCCCTAATCATATCATCCCTTTCTGGAGTTGTCATTTTAAAAAAAGCGTACTTTCCAAAAAAAGAGAGAAAATTATGATGCCCACTTTCCTGATATTTGTTTGATGGAATTGGAACGACTGCTACACCAAGAAGAATGCGAGGTAAATCTTTGTGAACTTACTTTTGTTGGTGATTTTATGTCTTCTGCATTGGAAGGAGTAATATTATTTTTGATAATGTTAAAAAGTATAAATCTTCTTTCAATGATTTAATGTTTGAATTTAAAGATGTTTTTTCGTTTGATTTATATGATGGTTTGCCTCCTGAGAGAGAAGTAGATCATGAAATAGATTTAATTCCTGGATCTACCCTTGTTTGTAAACCCCCATATAGGCTTAGTCAAATAGAGGAACGTGAGGTCGAAAGAAAGTTAACGAAATATCTTAGGAAGGGCCAAATCCAACCAAGCAGCTCACCTTGGTGTGCACTAGTTCTACTGGTAAAGAAAAAGGATGGTTCTATGCGTTTATGCATAGATTACCGAGCACTAAATAAAATCACCATAAAAAATAAGTATCCTATGCCTCGCATTGATGAGCTCTGTGATCAATTGAAAGGGGCAAAATATTTTATTAAAATTGATTTAAGATCAGGATATCACCAAGTACGAACTAGGGAAGAGGATGTCCCTAAGACATCATTTCGTACTAGTTATATGCATTATCAATTTAAAGTAATGCCATTTGAATTAACAAATGCTCCAGTAACTTTCATGACACTTATGAATAGTGTCTTAAGGCCATATCTAGGGAAATTTGCTGTAGTATTTTTAGACGATATCCTTATTTATAGTAAAACCAGGAAAAAGCATTTGGAACATTTGCGAAAAGTGTTCCAGCTGCTTAGAGATAATTCACTCTTTACTAAAGAATCCAAATGTGAATTCTTTGCAAAAGAAATGAAATACTTGGGACATATAATATCCCAAGAAGGGGTTTGTATGGACCCTGACAAAGTAAGGGCCATATTGGAATGGCCACGTCCTACAAATCTAGAAGAATTACAGATATTCTTAGAATTGTCAGGATTCTATACGAGATTCATCCAAGATTACTCTAGGATTGCTATTCTGATGACGGACCAACTTAAGGGGAAGGGAAGCACCTTCATATGGGATAAACCTCAAAAGAGAAGTTTTGAAAAATTAAAGGTAGCTATAGCGGCAACTCCTATCTTAAAAGTAGTGGATCCCAATGAACCATTCGTGGTTGAGACAGATGCCAATGATTTTGTTGTTGGGGTGGTACTTATACAAAAAGGTCGACTAGTGGCTTTTGAAAGCAAAAAAGTTAGATCGTGCCAAAAGGAATTACTTGGCATATGAGAAGGAACTATATGCTATAGTCTATGCTTTAAAAAAGTGGAGGCACTATTCATATGGTGCAAAATTTGAGATCATTTTTGATCAGGAGAGCATTAAGTGGATTTGTAATCAGCCATAGCTTAAAGGTAGAAAAGCTAGATGGGCTGAGTTAACGCAAGAGTTTGATATACAATTGACATATAGGAAAGGGAAGTTCAATGTGGTAGTAGACTCTCTTAGCCGAATGCCAATTGTTAATGAACTGAGTTTTACTCATTTTCATAATGATTTCCTAGAGTTCTTAAAGGAGAAATGTGAGTTTGATCCTCACTTCTCTGAAATATGGAAAGCAATTAAAATTAGGGATCCAAGTTATCGAGAGGCTTTCATTGAGGAGTCACATGGAAATGGCGACACACCACAGGTTGGTGATAAAGGACTCAAGTGGAAAAAATATACTATTGAAGATGGCTACCTGCTGTACAAGGGTAAAGTATGTGTCCTGGATAATAATGACATTAGGTGCCAAATTATTTTTGAATGTCATGATAGTCTGAGTGCTGGACACCCGGGAATTCAGAAGACATATGTGCTTCTGAAAAGACAATTCTTTTTGCCTAGAATAGGTAAGCACGTCCAAGACTATGTATTTAAGTGCTACAAATGCCAGGTCAATAATGTTGAATGCCTTAAGGTAGGACGTCTCCTACACCCATTGGAGATTCCATCTGGCAAATGGGAAAGCACCTCCATGGATTTCATTGTAGGATTACCTAGGTTACAGAGGGGGCACAACTCTGTGTGGGTAATTGTGGATCGGTTGACCAAGATGGCTCATTTTATTCCTGTCAATGAAGATGTTAAAACTCCAGAATTAGCTAGGCTATTTGTGGAGCATATCTATAGATTATATGGGCTACTAGCCGGCATTGTTAGTGACCGGGATAGCAAATTCAACAGCTATTTTTGGAGGCCTGTGTTTAAGAGGTAGAAACTTCATTGATCCCTACTACGTGGCGCTGATCCCGTGGAAAAATGAGCTTCTTCAAAAGCCCGTCGGCTTCACTTAGGCAACCACATATGGCACTCCAATAATTTGATAAAACGCTAGGAGCCATTCAGCTTGTTTAATCGGAATCTCCACCATTTCCTCCTCCTTTCTATTTGGGGCAGGCCTAGTGAATGCCTGTTTAATCGGAAGACACAGATTATCTAGTACCGCTTCACCAGAGGCGTTAACGTAGAACCCATCCGATATGCTGCGATTCCCCACTCTCCAGCCCCCAACACTCGAGCATCACTCGCAATGGACAGTCCCTCAGTATGAAGAGGCCCTCCTTGCCCAGGAAGAAGCAGAACTGGAAGATAAGGTTTTAATTGACAAACCGCATCTATGTTGTAAAAATGCTTTTTTATGCAAGCGCTCCGAACATGACACCAGACAATATTCGGAATGCGCTATCTTGACAGAAGGGCTATGGAAGCACCGCATATGTTTACAATCCACTAAGTTATGCTAGATATACGTTTGGTTGGACGTTTTTGTGGTTCTTAAATCAAAGTCACAGCCAGTTCATGAAGTGCGCCTCAGAATCTGAGTTTGAACCAACGCAGTCATGGTGCATTCCTAATGTCTCCCCACAAATAGCATCCGGATCATCTCATGTCACGTCTTATAATATTGGTGAAACGTACAAAGTTCTGGAGTCCGTTGCAAGGCCCCTTTAACTGCTTTAAGATTAGCTCTGCTAAACATACTTTGAATAGCTCCCTTATAAGCAGCTGTCTAAAATTTTTGAGGAAAAAAGACCTATAGCCAGCTTTTTGCAACGTACACGCAGTAGCTTGATACAAGCAGGGTCTTTATGAAAGGAGCATATTTCTCACGAAGATGGCAGTAGAGTTTGTAAAGATTGAAGGCATGAAATTGCAAGGCTAAGAGGCTTTAAGAGTAAAGGTTACTTACATCAGGATTTATCTATTTATCTGTGGACCTACCCTTTATTGGATGTAAAGGAATACAGCGATTGAGTTCAATTTTGAAGAGATTAAGCAGGAATGCCCAATTTGATGCAGCGTAGTATCTTTGATATTTGATATTCAATTTTTACTTATGGAGAAGTAGCATTGAGTGCGTAGCACATGCTCAAGTGACGTGGTGAGATAACTAAGGTAGTGATAGCATGTATTGTTCGTAATGCATGGTGGAGCTCATATAGCTTAAAACCTTCATCCATCCACAGACATTGCGACCTGAGAGAGTTCCAAATGCAGTTCACATGGGCCATTGTTGGGATCGATGACAAACAAGTCCTAAAGGCTTTTGGCTGAGCTTCCCATGATTTATTATTTGCAGTTCGGAATTGTCATCGCACAGTCGGTCGTGTGTCTGTAGCTTTGCGCATGCCATATGTCCTGTAGGGATGCTGTATAGTTGTTTGAAGACAGCGTTTTCTCCATCATAGGACACGTTTGGAAGGAGTCTTCTACGTTAGCTTAGAGTGATCAGCTCTAAGGATCAGCTTGTCAAGCATCTACACCCTTGGCCCATCTAGGACGCTATTTTAGCAGCGCATAGCACAGTCAGGGTGGGATAAATGGGTTTCAAGCAGTGAAATGAGTGCCATCAATGCCGTGCAAGGTTGCAGAAGCAATAGGCAGCGAAACAGGTTGAAAAGCCAGACTTTTGGAGTTTGTTTTCTTTTTTGTCAATGTTAAGTCTGACCAATGTGGTCAATGGCCAGGCCTAGGAAGCAATTTATATAAAAGGGCATTAGCTTTCAGCATCTTTCAATAGTAGCTCCACCTTCTTCAGTAGCGTTCAGTGTTCTTCCACAATCAGATTAGGATGCGTAGAATGGGAGGTCAAGAGGTGTAGGCTAAGGGTAGATTGAAATGGGAAGATGGTCCTTGAGTGATCATAAGGGTCATGAATGAAGGGATATCCCTCTTCATATGTGAGTGTGCATTCTTTCCACATTGCATTTATCCGTAATTTCTTCCCACCTTGCATGTAGGTCAGCGTAGAAATAATTTCTCTCCCATTAGAGGGCCAATACTCTGTCAAATTCTGCATCATTGCATACATCAGCATGCATTGAAGAGTTTCGTAAACATTTGGTTTCAGGGTGAAATGTTTTGGGCCTACGGTGCGTGGTGCTGTGGATCATTAGACATACACGCGCGACAGACACGGGACAAAGGTGAACCATACTGTATATGCAAGATGTTGGCTGGTTTGTGACAGACGCACTCGCGCAGGACAGGCGCGTATATACACGCACAGGAGAGAGATGCATGTGGGATTGTTGGAGATTGGGGGGGATTTGGAGCGGAAAAATTGGGGCGGATTCTGAAAAGGTAAAATTTATGACAAGAGGGAAAGTCTTAAACTCGTCCCCCTCCCTCACCCGACCCCTGTGTGAATAGGCTGAAGGAGAAGATGTCCTAGATCATTCTCCATTACACCGTTGAGAGCACTAGTGGGCAGTGGGCACCTCTAGATAACAGAACGGGAAAAGAACCCTGTTCAAGCAGTAAGAAAATCAGTTCAAGGTGCATGGCTGGGTTGAAATGTACTATCCAAACATGGGAATGGAGCATCAAAACCTCACATTCAGAGGGCTGTTTGAAACCAACTCTCTCTCTCTCTCTCATGCACACAACAGCTGAAGTATTATGACAGCAGCAACGTTTGGGAGTACAACAGCAACTTCAACAACCTGCTTAAGGGGAGTACCTTAAATCTGTAAATTTGCTGTATTCTAAGTACAGAGGAAGATCACTTAAATTCCTACAATTATTACAATAGAATTCGAGGAAAGGATGGATGCCCATTCAAAGTGAGGAGGTGAGAAAGCTTTTCTCAACAGGACATCTGAAGGGACCATGTTTCAATTCTCTGTTAAGCGTCATGATTCTAATATATCTCTTCTACCTCTTGAGCAACCGCTAGAGTCCCGTCTCCTCCACATGAGAGTGATTAGTTTGAGAGGCTAGTGGGTCATCTGGATACTCTTATTGAGCAATCTATCAAGAAAAATATGTTTACAAACAACTATTTGTGGACCCTTCATAAGGCGAAACACCACCCTCAAAATTTAAGTCCCAAGTTCTAACCAAAAGAAAGGGTTGAATTTTCCAAATACAACGGATCAAGAGATCCAGACTAACTTATGAATTGGTAAGGCATTTTGAGCTGTACTTTTCTCAAATATCCATAACTAATCAAGAGAAGCTTTCTTTGGCAATCTTACATCTTGAAACAGGTGCTTTGTTTTGGTGGTCTGTTTGCCAAACCCAAGTGCAACCTATCAGAGAGTGGTATGGTTTTATTGAGTTACTCAAATCAGAGTGTGACAGAGTTCACAGCTCACTTTTGGAAACTTCCATTAGAATTTAGGGAGACTTGCATTACCACCACTTCATTAGAGAAAAGCTTCTTAGTGAAGAGACAAAAATAGGTTACAAGCATCTTCACTAAGCCATTCTCTCATTAATTTCTCTTTCTTTTGGTATCAACTTGGTATTTGCCAGAATAGACTATAGCTAAAGAGGCAAAAGTGATGTAGTTGTTTTCTTTCATTGCATAGGCACTCTTTTCATATTGCACCTACTACTGTGAAAGTAGTGCACGTGCGGAAGCATGCAAAAGAGAGAGATAGAGAGAGAGTTGACACTGAGTCAGGCAATAGGAATTGTATGTATACAGGAATCATAGCTTCACTGAAATGCATTTTGGGGGTTATTTTGCCCCGAAATGTTTCAGCAGAAATGTTCCTGGTCCAGAAACTTTTCTCCTTCTGAAACGTTTCTGGTCCAGAAACTTTTCTCCTTCTGAAACGTTCCAGAAGGGGCGTGATACGTTTCCGCCTTTCTGAAATGGGCCGTTTTAGACTGGCAGTGTTCAAGCTTTAACTTTTTTCATTTTAAATTGTAGTATGTACTATGCACTATGTTTAAGTTACAGGTGGGCTATAGGTTAATACCTGTAACATCCTAAATGTGTGTGTGCTCATTGTGCTGAATGCAATCTCAAATCCCCCTTTTCTAAACCCCCTTGTAGACATGGCGTTCCCCGTTTCAGCCCTCCCAGAAATCCCAAAACGTTTCCGTTTCCCCTAACTATGCCAGGAATACAAAGGGATAAAGTGAGGAGTGAAGGACCCAAGTGACCACCATCAAGTATGAGAGGGAGGGCCTATAAATTGGGCCCTTCCTAGCTGTGTCGGCTTGCTTAGAGCAGGCTGACTGGCCCACCATAGGGTTGGCCTGACCCGACCAGCAGGTCGGGCTAACCTAACCCAAATGGGATTAGGTTAGGTCGATTTGACCAGACTAGGTAGGTTTTGTGTAACTTTAAGTTTTTGATGATGATGACGATGATGATGATGGTGATGAGGGAGAGAAGAGGAAGAAATTGACCATTGAGACTCTAGACTAGCATATTGAAGCTAGAGTCTTGACTTTTGTAGCCTCATTCCTTTTTTGTAACCTCATTTCTTTTTTGCCTAAGCTTTTAGAGTTTCCATCTGTGGTGCTTGAAAGTAGTCTAGAAATAACTTCCAAGTTCCAACTTTCATGTCTTTTAAAGTTTTAAGCCTCATGACTCTTCAATCCTTGATCATTGATGTATTTGGCGATTGATGAATTATGAAGTGACTTGTCTTTCAATGTTTGTGAATCTAGATTCTATAACTGTTCATTGTTTAAGATATATTTTTGGAATGCTCAAGTAGTTGAAACCTGAACTTTTTAATAAAATTTCCTATACCTTATGTTTTGAAAGTATGAAACTTTTAGGTTCAGACGGGGGCATTTTTCCATACTTTATCCAATCTTCTATATCCGTATGCATATGCAGTATGGAACATATGGAAAAAACTATGCAATGGAGCCTCTAGCACCATGAACTGGATTCAGCTCAGAGAAAGCACCTAACAGTCCAGATCCTCAAAACATAATGCCACCTTGAACAGCAAAGAGATTTCCTTGGCTTTGATTTCCCATACTAGTCCACACTGAGTTCCAAGTGGAGTATGAGGATCTATGAAACAAACCACACCCAACCGGTGAACACATCACATTCAGGAACCTCAAACAATGAGTGTCCATAGTCTTTGGGATGTCAAGCAATGAATTTCGAACATATCTAGTCCATGCCTACCAGAATTCCAAATAATTGGAGATGCAATCAGCCCTCTCTCCCACCCACACAACGTCTCTTGCTATGACACGTGGGGGAAGTCATTCCTTTTGTTAGAAATTTGGTGTAATCTGGAGTTCTTGGGCTGCAGCTGCCTTGGGTACTTCTCTCCCACCCACACAACGTCTCTTGCTATGACACGTGGGGGAAGTCATTCCTTTTGTTAGAAATTTGGTGTAATCTGGAGTTCTTGGGCAGCAGCTGCCTTGGGAGTACCGGACTAGTCGGAAGATGAATCTGACTTAGTAGTCTTGGCGTGAGCACTGAGACTTACTTTTGTTGTTGGACCGACAATCCTTGGCTAGGTGCCCTCTGTTCTAGCACACATAGCACCTACTTTGTCCTTTCTTTTGCACTGCTGAGAAGCCTCACCTTTGTGGAGACTTCCTTAGCTTGCACCGAGACAAGAGAACCGATTCCTCCTCAAGAGAAGGGAGCATAGGCCATCAAAATCTAGTTGACTTGTCATGAGCTGGCACCCCAAAGCTCGAGCAACCATCTCGTACTTTGGTGGGAGCTTGGCCAATTTCGGATTACCTCGACCTTCTTAGGATCTATTGAGATGCCTTGAGCAGAAATGATATGTCCCAAATATTCGATTTGGGTTCTGAAGAACTCACTTTTCTCAATGTTGATGTAGAGAGAATTGGCATGGAGGACTTCAAAATTTTGTTGTAGGTGTTTTTTATGCTCTTTTAAGGATGCGCTGAAGACGAGGATGGCATCTATGAAACCGGCCTTGAGTAAACTAAAGGGCAGTAAACCATAACTAGCTTAGCATTCATGTAATTTATAGCCGCATTGCATCGCTTTCAACCACTTCCTTAAACACAAAACCACTTAGAAACAGCTTTGAAAAAGAAATTGGATGGAGGCTAGAATGCTCCTGCTCAATGAACCAAACACGAAACACCACACTGGCCCCAAATACCTTGGCGCCCCTTTCGGTAGTTATTTAATTCTTCAAAAGTGGAATTCTGCTTTACAACAAGGGCACACCCTTATACTGTTCTGCTTGCATTTTTCCACTACCAGAGCCAACACTTGGCCTCTGCCTGCATCCAATTCCAGTGCACCACTAGTACCCCAATGCGAGGGTCAAAATTAAGGCATATCTCAACAACTGTGTCACCTGATTATGACAAGGCATCAATGCAAATCCCTAGAATTGCTCAAATAGCCTCAAAGCATCAAACTGCAACCAATCTGTTCCTCTGTTACCCACTAGGCACACCCTTTGTGACTGGGTTTCTACCTACAGCCTGTAATGCCTAGAAAGAACTCCAAACAACGAAATGCAAGCAACAAGTTTCCAAGATAGCAAAAGCAAACCAGAAGTAAGTCAGAATGTCCATACCCACTGTCCATGGAAGAGGGCAAGCTCTTTCCCGCACCTATCCTCTGCCCAGGCTCCCAAGGGTGTAGAAATGACTCCCTGCCAAGGGAAAAGAGAGAGAATGAGAGAGATACAGATTCTGGGAGCTGAGAACAGAAAGAAGAGCAAGGCTCACGGGGTGCAGAGGCCAGGGTAAGAGAAGAAGGGCTAATCTTCCATGGCAAAATCCACCTGCAGCTTGGAACTGACCGTGCAGCTTCAAACAACAGCCCTGCTTCAAAATGGGTGCTTCAGAATGCGTGCAACAGCAATTCAGCGATCAAAATCCACCTCGGGATGCGGGCAGCTGCCTCAGGGGTGCGTGCAGCTGACTTGGGAGCCGTGCAATCAGCAAGACAGCAGCAAAGACCACTTGGGATAGCGTGTCAATCAATGGGCAGCTAAGGGAGAGCTCTGTACTGCTGGAAAAGGTCTGTACAGTAGGCTTTACAGGCTCTGTACAGTCCGTACAAGGTCATTAAATGCAGTTGCTGCAGTCTGCACAGCCATAAGGAATGCCTCGGGATTCGTGCAGGCCAGAAATGCGTAGAGTCGGACCTTGGAAGGCACGCCTGAGAATTGGACTCGGTAAATGATGATGAACTTGTGAAGGTTGGTCCTGAAGATTTCATTCATTAATGTCATGAATGTGGCGGGGGCAATGTTTAACCCAAAATGCATGCCCAAACATTCATAGTGTTTGTACGTCATTCGAAAAGCTGTCTTGCACTGATTGCCTTCTTGTGTTCGGATTTGATGATAACCAGAGCAGAGATCAATTTGTGAAAAGTGTGTTGCTTAAGGCAAGATGTTTTGGATTCCAAATATACCACTATGTGAGTCCTTGGGCCACCTTCGGATTAGAGTTCCGCTGCATTGTTTTGCTCTTAACATGGTACCAGAGCCATGACGGAAGTTCACAAGTGGTGGAGCTTGAGCAAGGACCTTGGGAAGGATGACCTTGATTCAAAGCTTGAGGGAATCATATTTTACGTTTGAAAGACTAGTGCCCTTGTGAGAAGGAGGGTGACTCAGATCAAGCAGGCGTATGACTTTCTATCTCTCTCTCTTTCAATTCATTGTCATGGGTATGACGTATCATATTTCGGAATTTAGGAAAATGGGTAAGTTGGGTGGGACAAGTTACCCACTTTGGAAGATGAAGGCTCGGAGCCATTTGGTGTTGAGGTTGACTTGGGAGATTGTGATGGAAGTTGAGTTATGCCCGAGCCTACCATAACTTTGGCCACTACAATTGCGCCAGCACTTATTGTATAGGCAGATCTTGCTTTATTGAGCGATTGGCTCACGCATGATGTGGAGGCCATGGTCATTATCATTGGCACCACGGCAGGTGCGGTTTTCTCTCATTCAAACAACAAACAATTCCTTCGTCCTGTGCACCATATTGAAGAATATGTATGAGGTGAATAACGATGAGGATTCTCGACCTTGAGACGGAGCTTACGGCATGAGGATGGAGGAAAGTCCGTACAGGACCACGCCACTAAAATGAAGGTGGTATGAAACAAACTCTTCATAGTTGGTCAAGCGACGGATTTGTTGAGGATGGCTAGGCTTCTACTTGGCATGCTTCCTAGGAGCTACTGAAACCAGCCTCAACAACGTTAAGGGTGGTGGGATCCACTTAATTACAACATACATAGTAATTTGACAAATAGTTATGCATCACAGATCGAATCACAGGGGAGCTAGAGT
Organism: Dipteris shenzhenensis; assembly: GCF_047967505.1. Taxonomy (NCBI): domain Eukaryota; kingdom Viridiplantae; phylum Streptophyta; class Polypodiopsida; order Gleicheniales; family Dipteridaceae; genus Dipteris; species Dipteris shenzhenensis. Next base: position 4,605,710 of record NC_141601.1, on the reverse strand, counting down.
GCTCCTACTCAGAAACAAAGACACCGATTGGCCCCAAACGTTGGCGCCCCTTGTGGTATTTATTTAACATTCATTTGAAGCCAAGTGGCTGATTACAAAGGTCTCTGGGAAGCTGCACCACAGGCAAACCAACGCCCGTAGACTCCCTATCCAGCCCACCCTGTAATTCCCTGCTCAACTCCAAACGGTGAATGGCATCCAATTACTAGACAACCTCCTGTCCTCAGCCAACCAAAGCAGCAACAGAGACCCCAAAAGGATCCACTATCTGTGCCATAACTGCAATTGCACAACCAAGTGCCCAACCAGCCAGACACGGCTGAACAACTACAAGACAAGCCCTCAAGAGCCAAACTCTGGTGCAATCAATCAACAAAGCACTTCCAAACAGGTTGCCTCCCAACAGCATAAATCAACCTTTCTTCGTGAGGAAAGAAGCCCAAATGCAATAACTAGCTAGCAACCAATTAGGGAACGGCAAAAGCAGGCCTTCTTCTACCTAGTATCCACAGAAGATAGGTCACCGGGGCTGGAAAACCCTAGATCCTGCAGAGAAAAGCTGATTTTGCTCTGGCATAGCCCCAAAAGCAGCTTAGAAGTGAACACCCACGCCTGGAAAGTTACCAAAATCAGCAGCAACACCCAGAAAGCTTCAGAAATCAGGTCGAAATCTCTTGCAGAGCTTGGAAATCCTGAAAAAGCAAATCGCAATCTTCTAGAGCAGCCAGTACAGCCTAGAATCACTTGGAACAGCCCTGGATTAGGTCGCAGTCACCTGGCACAGCCCAGAAAGCTTGGAGATCAAATCACAATTTGAAGAAGACACCCTGGCTGAAATCGCAATCTGCAAAGCAAGGTTCTGGATCAGGTGCGATTTCTTCTGGCAGGCCTTGGATGCCTTGGAACTAGCCTTAGTTGATGGCAATTTTCCCCTAGCAGGCTCTAGATGCTCTTGGCAGATGGCGATTTGGCTTTGGCAACACCCACGCCTGGAAAGTTACCAAAATCAGCAGCAACACCCAGAAAGCTTCAGAAATCAGGTCGAAATCTCTTGCAGAGTTTGGGAATCCTGAAAAAGCAAATCGCAATCTTCTAGAGCAGCCTGTACAGCCTAGAATCACTTGGAACAGCCCTGGATTAGGTCGCAGTCACCTGGCACAGCCCAGAAAGCTTGGAGATCAAATCACAATTTGAAGAAGACACCCTGGCTGAAATCGCAATCTGCAAAACAAGGTTCTGGATCAGGTGCGATTTCTTCTGGCAGGCCTTGGATGCCTTGGAACTGGCCTTAGCTGATGGCAATTTTCCCCTGGCAGGCTCTAGATGCTCCTGGCAGATGGCGATTTGGCTCTGGCAACACCTGGCAGGCTCTGGCAGCTCACTGCTGATGATCTGGTTCCTTCTGGAACTGATTTTGGCCTTCTGCCCCCAAAAACAGGGCTCTGTGCTCTTTTTGGAGTCCTGTGCTAAAATTAGCCATTTTGAATTGCACCACACTTTGGCCCTAGGAATTAATTGCCTAGTAACTGGGCGCAGATTCACTATTTCCAAGAGACCACTAGGGAATTTCAATTCCCCAAGTCCCACCTCATGGCTGGATCCTGGCGCCCTAGAGGCTCAAGGCAGTCACACGCAAATTACAGGAGTCGCAAATCAGAAGTCCCATAATTTCATGTTCTCGAGACAGTGCCCCTTCTTGAAAGAAGGCAAATGTCCTCGATTGCTTGCAAACCAAACAAAAAGAAATAATAGCAATGGAAGAATCGAAAGCAAATGAAATAACCAAAGTTGAAATAGAAAAATAACCAAATAACCAAATCTGAAAGACATCCAACAATGCCTTCAATAGATCGATCAAGTGTGAAATGGGAGCGACCCAACAGACCAACCAAACCTGAAAGGACAGTGTACCAATGCCGCCAACAGGTCAACCAACAATGAATATGTATCTGTAGAGCCATCGTAACAAATACATAATACATTGCACATAAGATGCATCATAATCAAGTGACTAGTATACCAATCATAGAGGCCCTCACGGCGAAGATACTGTCAGTAACCAGTACCTCGGGTGAAACAAAATGCAACACCGAGTGTCCTCTAGATACATGAGCAGGTTTGTACAAAAGGAATGGAAGTACTAACTCCCCTCTTGTGCATCAGGTAATGCTATAGACACTTGGCGCTTTGCTGAACGTGAATGAATGCCACACAAAGTGGGCTCCAACTCGAAAGCCTCAAGGTAAAGCTGTAAAGCTTGAGGAGTATTTGCTAACTCGTCCTTGTCCATCCACTTCGCATGCAATGATGAATAATTACAAAATTTCACCAAATAGCGTCGTGCAACTTTACCTCTTACCTTCCTTTTCCCATGTGCTAGAATCTGCTCGGGTACAAGGATCTCATCCATGTCTTCCACCTCTGGCTGGATCTCCGAAGGCAAATCCGTAGGCACATCACCTTGAAAAGGCTTAAGGAGACCCACATGAAAGGCATTGTGAATCTTCCAATGGTGAGGTAATTGTAAGCGAAATGCTACATCATGAATTTGCTGAGTTACCTTGAAAGGCCCATAGTACCTCATACTTAGCTTAGGGAATAGCCAAGTACGACCCCGTGCACTTTTCAGCCTTGCTTTCTGAAAACACAGCAAGACATAATCACCTTCCTTGATGACAACGTCACGCCTGTGCTTAGGTTCTTGCTCCCAAGGTTGTGGGCTGATCAGTTATGCGCTCACCCATTGCCCGGGTATTTTAGTGAGTTCGTGAACACCCGTAGCAGTGAGGGGAGTTGAGTGACCCCCTATGGGCTGCTAGTAACAACTCCAAGCCTCATGCAGGTGTTTGGACAGAGATGATTGCCTATTGCCATTGGGGTGAGAGCAGAGCCCTGCAGGGCTAATGTGTTGTGATACTGATGCGTACGGAGTGTGGGAAAAATGCATGGATGAGGATACAACAGCAGCAGTTCAATCTTCACTGTTCATTTCTAAGGTCAACATGTAAGGTGGAAAGTAGCAGGGGATGAACTCTCTTCTATCTTCCTCTTTCTGTCCTCCGATGGACTTCCCATATGTAAAGTCTCAGCAACAGCTGTGGTGGCTCTCGTCCATTGGAGGGCTGCACTAGTCCATTGTTCTAAGACAGCATCAATCTATATTGTGTATTCTGTTTTATTCAAACCTTGAAGGGTAACTGGTGGCTGCCTCAATTGTCCTCACTTCGGTGATACTGTACTTCATTCTGCCTTGAAATTTCTGTTATTATTCCCTTTTGCGTTCCTGTCCATATTTTATCGACTAAATTAAAGAAGTATGCCAACTTTATAAGAATTTTGGTACATGGAGAGCCAGTTGTGCCCATGTAAAGCTTTCAACTTTTGTATTCATAGAAATGGTTGCTTTTTAACCACTGCTTTTTAGGGAAAAAGACTGCTCTGAATTTCTTTAAATTTAGAAGGATCTATTTTTTCAACATAAAGATTTCTTTTTCTGATTCTGCCTTAAGTTTTTGTTGCATGCTAACCCAAACATATCAAAACTTGGATCGATCTCATGGAAATCGGACTAGTCCAGACTCCAGAGAACTCAAAGAGTTTTATTTCCTTCTTTGGCAGTATAATGAGATACGGACAGCCAATGAGGGCCTGATTCCAATTGGGAAGACAGCTGTTGATAATGATCAAGATGAATATGAACCTGATGGAGAAGATGATGATGGAGACAATGTGGAAGAAGAAAGTGAAGGTGAAGAATTTGAGCAAGAAACTGGATAGCTTCTCCATTTACCCAGTCAGAATTGAGCTTTGTGTCTTGATATTTGGAAGACAGTGGTGGTATCACATGGGCTTTTTATTAGATCTTCCCAAATGGTTGCATCATGTGTAGTCTACAATACAGCTCTGGATGTGCAAAGCACACACTAGTGAGCTATCAATCATATAGCGTCCAAATCTCTTCCTTTCTGTGTCTCATCTTTTCTCAGCTCAGCTTTTCCAGGTAACCAACTCATGGTGCTTATTTTGGAGTTAAGATGTTGGGTAGGTAATAAAATTTGACACCTACTTTTGTCTGCATCCCCAAAAATACTACATTTCATTTGGTAAAGTTTGGACTTGCTTGGCTGAGTGACCCTTGTCGGTAAACAGATATTTTAGCCAGATGTCTTGGCATTTTGTGTACTTGATGCATTCGGAAGGATTTGTGACTTACTGCTGCCAGTCACAAAGGTCATCTTTTTCAAATTTCATGAAGTATATACAGCTCACATTACATCAATTCTTCTTGGCCTTGCCATATATCAATAAACTTCCGATATGTTTGTAAGACTTTTAGCATTACGCTAGATCAGTGTAGTGATTCTGATTATTGTCAAGGTCTATGGCTTTTCATCTGCAAACAAAGGAGCGGTGCCCTTTCACGTTTTCAAATTGGATGAGCAATGATTGAAAAAGTACCTAAAGGAAGTATCTAGTTAAATTGGACCGATTTTCAATGATACAGGCTACCATGCATCTACCAGGCTTCTAATCTTCAGTATTAATAGTACTTGATTATGGATGTCATTGGACATAAGATGTAAAATGTAGCTTGCCAAAAGTTTAAACTTATTTCATTCTTATGAGGCGTTTATACCCAACGTTGTTTCGAAGTTTCTAGCTGCTATACAAAGGAGACTTCAAGGATATACTTTCTTGTCATGCTTCCTATGCCCTCAACTTCATCAGCTTACATGTTTAATGCTTCATTAATCATCTGACTTCCCAGTAAGAGATCTCGAGATGTTAAGCTTATTTCCTTTTGGATATGCCTTACCTTGACAGTTATGGTTTTTGCTTGTAAAAGCATACGAACATCAATTATGTATGCATACATATTATTGTCCACCCTTTTTTATGTATGTGTGAAAACGATTTTTGGTGTTTTATACGTGCAAAGGTTGAGTATCTGAATGAAAACTGTTGTACTAGAGACAAGTGCATTGAGCAACCCTTTCCTAACCATTTCTAGCTGTGGTATGCAGCCTTTTTGCACATTGAACAAGATTGGTTAGAATTTTCTTCTTAAGGTAGTTAGATTTTTTTTTTTTTTGTAAGTATGTCGACCTTTGATAGTCATGAGACTGCAATACTTGAAACTTCAAAAGGACAAGGTTGAGTGCAAGAAGAACATTAGTGAGATGAGAAAGACCAAGAGCATGCCTAGAAGACCAAGATGGTGGAAGAATGTACATCAAGCCTAAAGCAAATGTGTATATTAAGATAAAAGATGAAATCAACTAATAGGGAACTTCATTACAAAGTAATACTGAATTGTGTACCAGTTGTCTAGTAAACCTCTAGTCTAGAGCATTCTTGAGTTGCACAGCCTGTCGGCTTGCTCTTTAACTTCCTTCTGTAGTCAAGTAGACATCTGTGTATCTAAGGAGTTATTTACTTCTCCTTTGAGCTTCTATTGGATCTCTACCTTGAGATTCTCATGCATCTCTTCCATTTGACTAAAGACAGTTTCATCATGAGCTACAGTGGGGCTTGCATTTTCAAGTTTGCTCTCAGCCACTTTTACTCTCTCTTCTAGGTCCTTGAACTTTTGCTTCAGCTTATTGTTCTCCTTTTTGAGAACTTGCTGTTGTAGAAGAATAATGACCTCAGTTTTCCTAGTGTCAGGCAAGGTTGAAGCTTCTGTTTCAAGATATGAAGACTGCTTCTCTTGTTTCCTCTCCCCAATAAAAGAAAAAATAGTCTGCCAGTAACCACTCTACTTGCGACTTTCACCACGGCCAAACGGCAGTGATTTTGACTTTGTCCCAGAAGGAAAAAATATATAATCTTCCAAATAATAAGCTTTCTTTTTACTTCGAAGGGACCTAAGAAAACCTCAAAAAGCTATGGTTGATTTTTTGATTGTGTAGAAACCAGTCTGCAACAGTAGAAACTTTGATCTGGAGCAGAATGACGACCAAAGAGGGGCTTCCTAGAGATCAAATTGAGTGAGGTTGATTTATAGAGAACTCCATACTGAGGTCTAACCTCATGGGATGGGCCATGGAGTTCAACCCACCTAGGAGTGGGGAGAAAGCGATGGAGAGAAGAGGAGAGGAGAGAGAGGAGAGGAGAGGAGAGGAGAGTCAATTTCCAATCTTTCATTTTCAAAAGAGCATGACAATTATACTTACCTTCACCTTTGGAGTGGCTTGGAGTCGTGTCACGCTCTTACTTGGCTGGTTTGACCTCGATACTATGTACTTTTTCCATTGGACTCTTCTTTCTTTTTGAACATTCAATTGCTTTATGTCCCACCTTATTGCACTTTTAACATTATATTTCTTTCTTCTTGAAGTTTTTGCTATTGGCCTTTAGTAGAGAATCTAATCTTTGTGGCATGAAGCCAGATTTAGATTTGAAGAAAGTATTTTCTGCCAAACTTCCTCTTTTTATGGAAGGGTACAGGTTGGTCCAAGATGTTCCCTTCTTTTGGTATTCCATTCATCCTCTCTCAGTTCATGGTGGCAAGTGAAATGGAAGAATTTAGTGAGCAGGGATGGAACATATTGATCTCAGCTCTCAATTTGGATTTTAAACCTACCACATATTTTCTTCGTTGATCTCACTCACTCAATTTTTCTGAGGATTATAATTGAAGCAAGGTTTGCGGAAACCTATCAGTGTATATAGAGATTGTTTCTTTAAATTTCTTTCTTGATAAGCCTCTGAAAAGACTTCCAAGTGTTTGGTCATCTTCTACTGTGTGTAGTGACGTTCCACCAAAGTGCAGCACTCTCAACAAAATGATTTGTAGCACATTTAATTTTGTCTTTTTCAGAGAATCCTCTAATTGACTAATCCATGAGAAAATAGTGCGTGCATCTTTCTTTCCATCAAAATTTAGAAATGTGAAAGCTTTTCTACTTACTTTATGTCCTTTTTTTGAACTTTGTGCTTTAATGGTGGCTTTTATTATTTTAAGAGCACGATCATCATCGGAATCAGAGTCAGATGACTCATCATTGGATGAATTTCTTTTCCTCTTCTTACTCTTGACTCTCCTTTTCAGACTTTCCCTATGCTCATGCTCGTGTTCTAATTGTGCTTGAAGTGCATCTAATTGCTCTTGAAGCTTGGGTGGTTGTGGTTGATCTCCCATGATGGTGCAATGAGTGTATAAATGTAGTGGAATGAAGGCAAGTAGCGATAGTAAGTGTAAACATCAAAAGAGATTTTGTAACGTAATGCAAGAGGCGAATGTCATCCCAAAAGATGTCATCCAAGACAATGGACATAATTATCGGAGTCCCCACAGAGTTCCGTTCACATCACGTATCCCGCTCAACAGAAACAATATCTTGTGAAAAAGAGTCAAACTATAGTGGTGGTGAATGAAAGATGTATATATACTCTTCAAGTGTATGATCAAAGAATGGACGGTTAACAATAATAAGTGTATGAGATATAAAAGCAAAAAGGAAATCACTTATCTCGCTCTCGAATGAAAGGAATGTGTACTAGAGTAGGAGATTTGTTGTCAATTCGTATCACTTGAATTACTTGTGTGCCCAAGTGGTTTCCAATTCACCGCTTGGTTGCTTTGTGGCTTGAAAATCCCTTCTTGATCTTTAGTCTTCAGATCCAACTGCGCTTTTTTCCTTCATTGAGGAAAATATATTGATGGAGTGGCCTCGTACTTTTTGTGATGCTGAGTCATCTTTATGAGAGCCTTCTCTTTTATTCCCGAGTTCCTTTGGTAAGCCTTTGTATTAAGGATTCTTTGAGAGGGGTATTAGAACATTAGGCATGTAGCACAAGGAAGACTTCACCGATTGACACCATCAACCTTAGCCAGCACATCCTACAACACCTTCATGGAGCCTCGACCTCATCAGCTATCCATAGTCTAGTCCAAAGCAATGTCGACAAAACAAGCAATGATTTGAGAGCCTCAATGACCTACTTGCAAGCTCCAATAGCCCAGCTACAATGAACGACCAAGCCTCTCATCATACGGCGAATGTAACAAATGGCAACTGCAACAATGACCTTGAGCGGGATGGCATGCAACAGTGTGACTCAAGCGTCTCTATAAGCCCACGATTCTAGAACGGGCCAGCAACACCAACTACAAGCAATCGGTTCTGACTTCCTTGGCTGGATGCAACAAAATTTCTTCCCTTGGGTAGCTCCTACAAGCACCTCACTAGTAGTTGCTTGATAGATCCTCAACACAAAGCTTGAACAACAACATCGAGCTCCAAACATCATTGACTCTCTACCTACAGCACCTGCGGCTTCATCCCCCAATGATGCTCCACATGACCAAAGCTTGTAGCAGCCATCTCCATCGACAGAGAAGATAACAGAATCCCAAAGATTCTGTCAAAATCTATCAAATTATGTCAACTTGAGGTGGGTTAACATGTGTCAGCAACCCTATCCTTAGGGTAACCACACAGCCAAGGCTTGGTCCCTAGGTTGCCACATGGAAACCTTAGCTTATCTACCACATGGCATGCCATCTGCCACATTAGTAGTCCCACCATAGTGCCATATCATCAGCCATGTAAGCAATGACACATCATCAACCACGTAGATAGTGCCATGTCAACATCCATGTACAAGCGCCACATTAACATGCACAGTCATCACCAGTCCATGTCAGCATTGACACATTCATGCCAAGTCAGCATGTCATGTCATAATGTGCCACCTAAGCACACAGTGCCACATAGACATTGTTGTAATTAGCATGTGTAATGCATAGTGCCACATCACCACATCCACATCATCATTTTTGGGCCCTCTTGGAATCAAAGTTTGGCCATTCTTTCAGGAGCCATAACCTGGATCAGCTCCAAAAAGAAAAATTGCTTGACAACTCATGCTCTACGCAATTGTCACCTCAAATTTCACATTTAATATTTTCACTTTGCAATATTTACTGAAATCTCTTCATGGAAACCACCTCTTGATCCATTGCAGCCTACCCAACACATAAGGTGAATCCACATAAAATTTATTTGCTACATTTGATGCTCCAATATACAATAGCACATACTTAGAGGAGATTGAAATCCACTAAGCCAAGTAAGCCATTGCCATATTACTTGATTAGTTCCCACCGGCGTGAGTCCCTTCAAATCTATCATCGGTTACACATTCACACATCTGACACCGGTTCAGTACACTTGGCATTTGGCAGTTCCATACGACGTCAGCAACACTTGGCAGAGTGATCTTCCTCTTGGATTCAAGATTATTGCATACATCTTGCACATACATATGCCACCCATGTGTGGTAGCTCAAGCATAAGACCCTAGTTGGCAGCTCTCATATAGTGTTCTCACCACCACAGATGATATGTATACTCAATAAGGGTTCACCAGTGAGATCATGCAATTATTCAACAGGTAAGTCCTTATTAGTATGAGGCACTCACATGTCTAGTAGCATGTAGAGATACATGCCACAGTGCTTTCAAGTCCTTTGGTGATTCCCTTCCCGCATCTATCACTAATGCTTTCACCTCTGACATGGAGCACATCATATCTTTGGAGACAGTTTCCATCATAGTATAGATTAGCATATCAGTCTTTAGGACATTCTAGCACCAATCATGCCGCATTGCAACATACTTAGATCTAGTTATCACCACCATCTCAGATCAGTAGGTCATTCCTCCATATGAGGACAATTACGCATCAGTGCAATCCTGCCCCCACGTGCAGTGGACATCATTAGGTTCCACCATAGCACAACCTAGGGAGCCTCAGTGTTTTAGCATGCACTTATGGCTGTCGTATACAATCCATACTTGATGCTGATTAGAGGTTGGATCCAGGACTATAGATCTATCCCAACATTAGCATTCATCACCTCCCATGCCACAGGGATACCTTATGTAATCCAGTGATATTTTAGGCTTCAAGCCTTTATATTGTCAGCTCCACCTTGAGCCTTTGATACCCACAGTATGTCCTTCCAACCATTGATGTTGGGGCTAGGGATAGCTTTGACAACCCAACCAACAATGTATTACACTACATCTCCCCATAGTATTCCTCCTTGACGTCACCTCTACCCCTTAGCTAGCCACCTTTTCCCTCTATAGCCACACTCACCTTATCCACTTTCCAAGGTTCTCCTCACCATCTTCAGTCACATACGACTCATATTACTATGCCCACACCTTCCATCACTCAACTATCTCCCATCACTTAGGTACCCTCCATCACTCACATGCCATATCCATGCTCGTCTCACAGCAAGTGCACATGTTTCACTTGAGGCATGGAGCCTATTGTCATGGAGGTTCATCGCCTCCATGCAAAAGAGATGGAACATGCTCACTTCATATAGGAGCAATGAATACAAGCAGGGACTCTACGATAGGGTGTTTGCATAGCCTAGGCAAGCAGTAAGTAGATGGATGGCCTTTGACTGTTATAGAGAGAGAGCCCTAAGGAGTAGTCCTGCTATGGATGAGAGGATTTTCATGATGGATATGGTCATTGAGGAGACCTCCAAGTGGGTGGATGTTGTGAAATGGAACCTGCAAAGGCAACCATGTGCCACTTTACTTGAGTAGTAGTAGAGAGCGAATAAGACTCTCAACATTAGGGTCCATGGGGTCACATGCATTAGTTCAACTTTATCAGATGCTACCACCTTTACTACCTCAACCTTGGAGGTAATAAAGCATGGTAGTGAGTGCATGCCGGTGCATTAGACAAGATCTTACTCTTGAGATATGCTTTAGATACACTCAACTCTCAAGCTCAAAGACCGCACTGCTCAGATGGGCATCCCCACAAGAGCACCTAGATATTTACATGGATGAGGACCTCATTCCCCTATAGGTAGATGAGAGGCTAGAACTCTTACTATATTAAGATGATGTGCACAAGGAGGGGAAGTGGGCTATACTACACAAGGGAAAACTCTTGATATCAAAGAACATGAGGGGTGGTTGGGGAATGGAGAATTTTGTAATGTAAGAGGTGAAGGGAGGGGATCCCATGGTATAGTCAAATATGCTAGTCTCTCCTCCATGGGGGAAACAAGTGAGCCCATCAAAGGATATGGCCATCTCTTTATACCATTGTACATTATTTAATCATGCGTCCTCCCTATATCAATAAAGGCATGCCCATATGGGTGATTAGGGACTGACAATCTATGGATACTCATGAGAAACTTGCCTCATGTAAATTGATGCCAAGCAACATAGTCGAATCATGCTAAAATATCAATGATTGATATCTAATGATTGGTAGTCCTAACATTGAAGTCTCCAAGAAGGACGACCTCCCTGCAACTTGAAAAATCCATGATATTCTAGTATAGGAGATTGTATGGCCCTAGGGTCTCTCCATCCTCCCAAAGCTCACTAAAAAAATACAATGTCTTTAGAGTAAAGTAGTATACTACAATAAAAATATTTGGAGAGGAGATGCTCCTAATCTAGATCCAAATCCAGATGAATATGGCATGTGATTTGTGTGTCTCCATGATGATGATTTGTGCAAAATTTCTACTCCACTAGAAACTTACTCTTGTACCCTCCCTGATCTTGTCTTGATAGACAGACTCCCATGTGTATCAATAGACTAGTGGTACTGGATGCTTTGGTCTCTGATGATTTGTTTAGAAAACAATACCTCATCTTGTGTACAATTTCTAAGAAATTCCCTAGCTTTGGCCATAGGTGCCATTATAGTTCCAAATGGCCAAGGTCTTGGTCTTGTGGGTCTCATAGACCCCGCATCCCTATACAAGTGTGGCAATAAGCCCTCGCCTAGGTTTCTTATCCATATCTCTATTGCCAGAGAGCACATCACATCCCACTTACACTACATTCTAGGGGATTCATTTTGACCTTACACTAGCCATGTATATGCCACTCCTCGCTCTTTTATGCTTGAGGATCTTGATGATATCCTACTTCTAGAGGACAAATCTACACTTATCACTCATTCCTTACATGATGTTTCTATCTGGTCTTTTCTACATAGCACTAGGCCCACTCGCCCTACCACTCATTGGATTGGTCCCATGCAATAGTTGCTACGATGATGAGTGTAAGGCCTTGTGCCATCAACTTAGCTTCAAGACCAAGCATCATATTTCGAGTATGACAAAGACTACACAAGAATATCATAGGCTTGTACATCACGTAATGGAAACTAGCCAAGGGCCCACGAGCATCACCACTACTTCTGGCGGAGAAGGGAGAGTAGCATCTCCAATCTCTCCACTATTCTCCATTATTGCCCAATCTCACCACAACTATATCTAGTGGTGGGACATTATACCTGACAAAGAGGGAAGTGGCAGTGGGACATTATATCTGATGGAGAGGGGTGTTGGCATCAAATCTCCACTAGTATATTCGCTATTCTCCAACCTCCTCCATTGCAGTTAAACACTCCTATGCTATATCACTGACCAATATCTTGCTCCCAATCTCTTCAACTTCATCGGCTTCTCCTCTTTCTACAACTAACCAAAAATTTAGATTTAATACTATTATCCAACCTCTCCACTATCCTCCATTATTCTCCAACCTCCTCCATTGGAGTAAAATACTCCTCCTAAACCCACTTCCACTTCGTTGACTTGACCTGTTTCTACAGTAGCCCACAAATTTAGATATAGCGGTGGTTGAAGGTGGAGCTGTTTTGAAGTCCATGTTGAGTCTGTGTTTTGTAAGATGCCTTCCTCTGTTGACATTACTTACTCATTGAGAGTGAAAGGTCTTTGGTGATATGCTATGATACAGTGCAATGTTAAGTAACAATGCAAGACTTGCAGCTACACTTTGGTTTGTCGACCCCAACTTTTGAACTTTTTCAACTTTGTGAGGAAGGTACCTCTGTGTTGATGCCTTCTATGATGATGGATGAAGAATGTCTAGGCTACAAACTAGATGGTGGTAAATATAGGATAGTATTTTATGAAGCTGGTAAAAGTCCTTACATCTCATCTAGATCTATGGATAGAGAAAAGAAGCATGGGAGTATCTTGTCTATGGTTACACGTCTGCCATTTACTGACACTCTATTATCAGCATATCTCAAAGCTCTGAAGATACTTAAGGTTCAAGAATTTCCTAGGGTGGGCTCTTGGAAAGCTACACTAGATTTCCTAGAGATATGGCAAGGCAACTGGCTAGTTGAACCTCCACTTTATCTAGTCAAAATATTTTGGATTAAATCTTTGAGCTAGAATCCAGAAGGTTCCTCCGAAGGAAGAACTCTCCATGGTAGGACACATTGTATGCAAAGTAGGCATAGAAAGCATCACATGCTTTATCAAAATTTGAGACACTAGAGTTATCGCTTGGGTGCAAAGCAGTCTATCCAAGTATCATTCTCTTGAGGGGTTGGAAGATTTTGTACTGAAGGCTTTCTTGAAATCAACAAAACGATAGTAAACAACCTCTTTCTTATGCTTGGCTTCCTTTGTTGTTGTAGCCCTTATGGTAACCAAATGATCTCATCAAATTTTCAGGGTGAAATCCTTCTTGTGATGGTGCCTTGACTCCATTTTTCTCTGTCCATTTACTGATTTTTCTCAAGGATAGTGCCTTATAGCTTTGCCATTAGGCTGCTCACCATGATTGTTTGATAATTCTTTGCCATCTTGCTTGTGGATCAGTACAATCCTACTAAGCTGCCATTCTAAGTGGAACTCTTCCTCTAAATCCATATTCATATGCTTGATAAGCATTTTATTTTATTTTTCTTCTCCCCATGTTAACATTCCCGCTACCAACCCTTGTTTCTTTGGAGCCTTCCCATTAGCTAGATTTGTTACACCTTTACCCATGTCTTCTTCAGTTATGATTCCATTTGTTGCTTTAATAATATAATCATGGTTGACTTTCTCTTTCCCATCTCATTTTGTAAAGGCTTTTGGCAAACTGTATTATGTCTTTCCATTACTGCTTTCCTAGCTTGAGTTCGTTGGCATGCACTTTTTGGAAAAAAGTTTGAGATTTTGTTTCAAATCCTCAATGCTCTCAATGCTCTTGATAATAATCCTTGTTTTGTTCCTTACTACGTGTTTATATGCTCGTGCTTTGTCCTCTTTTTTGACTGTGTCGACGGCTATTTTTCAAGCTCCATTTGCACCCTTACAATCCTCATCATTTCAATGCCTACATGGCATTCCCACACTTCTCCCCTTGCTTTTAGTGAAGCACTTTAGGGCTATTAACAACAGCATGTCTATTATGTATTTATTCATTTTGTGACATATAGAAGCCATCTGAGCTTGTGCCATTACTGTCTCTATTTCTCTCTCATTAATGTGAGAATTTTTGTAGTCCATTGTTAACCTAGGAGGTGTGGTAATGTTCAATTTTCATAGCATTACTTGTCCCCATTATACCTAAAGACATTGCCATGTGGTCAGACTGAGGGGATGACTCCTTAATCTTGATATATTCAATCATGCACCTTGCATGTAGGTTTGTGATCACATAATCAACTACACTTGATCCTTGGGTGGTTTTATATATGTATCCTCTTGTGTTTTGAAAATACAATTTGCCATTACACATTTGCCACCAAAGATCCGCATAATGTAAGGAGCTGTCTTTCCATATGATCCCTAATGTCTTTTGATGTCCTTTCCCATCCCCCCCTTTCTTCATTGTCCTCTTCCAATCTTCCATCCATATGGGGTCTCTCCCCCTATTTTTATAAAGCCTTGCATTGATCCTATTTGGGCATTAAAATCCCTTGCGAGAATAATTGAATTCACTTTAGAGGACTTGGTTGTAGCCTCCCCTAAATGCATGAGGGGGTCATCTCATTTTTATATACGAGTGATTGTGGGGGGTTTGAGGTTCCCCTTCTTTGCCACTATTTCTAACCACATGTATTGTTTATGAGGGTCTTATTTTACCACTCTTGCTATTTTTTCCCATGCCATTCAGATGTAACATGCTATCCCACCAAACCCTCACACTCATATGTGTATTTACATTCCACATTGAGGTTTTTATGAAACCTTTAATTTTTGGGATGCATTCCTTTCATGCTCCCATGTATTCAAAATTATAAGTATGTCTATATCAGCTATTTCCTCGTCCAATGCGATAGCCTTGTTTTTAAAATTATAAGCCCTAGTACGTCAAGAGACTCAAAGATAGGAATGCTTGTTGTTGCAAAGCACACATAGACTTTGACCTGGCTCGACAAGCTATGAATGACTTGAGATCTGGTCGTGTTGGAGCATTGCTCCATGGGGATCAATGCCCATGCCTCCCCAATGAATGCACAGTCTGTAGGCCACTTGGATCCTCATCATGTGTTGCAAGGGAGGGCAAGTTTTGTAGCCTGAGGTCTTTGTGGGAGCCAGTGGTTTGTGGCTTTCGCAACACTCAAGCCCGACTAGCAACATTGCATCATACATCGGTCTTGCAAGATCACCCATTGATCTTCATGGATGAGAACATGACACCCCTATAGGTTGAGGAGAGAACGATTCTAATACAGCAGCCGGACATGGCCTACAAGGAGGGGAGTGGACGGTAGGATGAGATGGCTGACTCCTCGCTGGTCCTCGTTGGGCACCTGTCCCCCTCCTACTTAGGGGGGCGGGGTCTATGAGACTAAGGATACCGAGACCTTGTCCTATACCATCTGGAACTGCAATGATACCTTATGTTAGAGTCAAGGAACTTCTCAAAGTCCTATATAGAGACACACAAGAGTCCAGAGCGCCCACTACCCATGGCTAGAGGATACAATTTGGACATAGCTTACAGAGATGAGACGAGGGATACATGTGGAGCACGAGGGTCAAGAGGGGGAGCTGTACTCCACAAATCATCTCTTTTTGCGGCGATCTTAGTAGAGAGGAGGAACCTACATTCTAGATTCCTCTAGAACCAGATCCGACGCACGGCCAATCAAGACCTGGACATAGCTTACAGAGATGAGACGAGGGATACATGTGGAGCACGAGGGTCAAGAGGGGGAGCTGTACTCCACAAATCATCTCTTTTTGCGGCGATCTTAGTAGAGAGGAGGAACCTACATTCTAGATTCCTCTAGAACCGGATCCGACGCACAGCCAATCAGGACCTGTTCATCACAGAATGCTATTTTTCACCTGAGACATCCCACTTTGTCAGAGATGTACGTGAGGAGACCAACACGTTCTTGACAAGAATAATTTTATGACAGATACAATAGTGTCATGGGGAAAATTGGCAAGGCACGTCTTGAACAGCTTAACCTGCCAGCTGGCCGTGAAATTGTGAAGCACATATTTTGGGATGGATTGAACCACGTGACCTACAAACTCCCTTGGCTAGGTGCTCTTATATGATAGTAGCCATCTCTTTTTATCGGATCCTTCAACATTGACATTTTCAAATCTCCTCCATTTTAGAGCAACATGGTTTTCTTCTCTCATTTCATTTGGATAGACCTTTCTGTGCAAATATGGAGGAGATATGCATGATGAGGACCATGAATACGTATGCGTTGGAGATGGTTCTGAACAGTGTCTTCGAATTCTATAAATTGTGCAAGAATGCGCGATGGTGTTACAGATTTTGCCAATCTGCTTGTTGCTGACTCACAGAAGTCCATGTCACTGCAACACACCATTTCTACATTTCAGATGATAGGAAATATGACACCCTATTTGTGCAGCATGCTTTTCTACTGCATTGGGAATGGCTGAAAAAGAAAAATCCCCATGCAAAAAATATAAAACAACATTGGGTGTGGTCAGATGGTGCTGCCTCTCAATTTAAATTAGCACGTGGATTCTACTTTGTCTCAAGGTTCAAATCCCTGATTGGTCTAGACATGATGTGGAATTTCTTTTGGTCTAGCCATGGCAAGGGTGAACATGATGGATGCGGTGCTGTTATTAAGCAAGCTTTGTTTAAACACCAATTAGCATGCCCTCAAGAAAAACTCAATGATGCCCATGATGTTGTAACATGGCTTACAACCAACCTCTCCACAGGTGTGCATTCAACATATAGTAAACAAAGCCTTAAGAATATTGTAGTATGCAGAGTGTTCCATACAATGAAAGTGGATGAAGTGCAAAGGAGAAGCTGGCACGATTGCGAGAAAATTAAAGGAGTTCATGGTCTGCACAACATAAAGCAACCAACTGATTAAAATAAGAAAACTTTCTTGTTTATGCAATGCGTGCATCATAGGGGATCATGACATTTGTGAGAACATTGCAACTACGAAGACATGGGAGCGAGTTCAAGTTTTTCCTCTACGTTTAGATGGACTCACAAACAATGGAGAGACAAATGACTCGCCATAGTTTAGGGAGAGTTTCAATGACCTCACTGACTATATGGAAGAGGGGGATAACTTTGCAGTTGTCAAAGATTCTAGGGAGAACGAGGAAGATGACCCATACTTTCTATTGCAGTGCACGAAACCTAAGTACAAGCTTGAGGAAACATTTAAGGATAATTGGGGAACAACCTATGAGAAGTGGGATGTAGTAGTCGGAGCTTTTTGGTATAAAAAGACATCCAAGAGAGGCCGTAATTACGAACTGCTACATAAGAGTCCACAAACATGTGTACACTCTCATCTAGTAAGAGCTATTAAGTTCTAGATACAACCTATGCCACAATAAAAGAAGTGCAATAGTGTCTTCAAATTGGATTTAGACATGCATGAGCACATCTTGGGGTGTCTTGGAGCAGTGGACGAGGACGACTGAGATACTACTAAGAAAATATATGTAGTCTCATTGCAGGGAAACAATATGTCTACTTGTCCTACAAAATGGAATTTGTATTGAGACTACTTCTTTTTAGTATATCCCAAACAACCACTGTTCTGGTTTTATTAAATTGTTTTTGTAAATCCCAAACGATAAAACGCATGCTTGTTTTTTGTATATCTCAACAACCACCGTGCTAGTTTCCCATAATGCATCCACACATTCTATAAATCCATTCATCTTGTAATAATAGAAGTAAACCACTGTGTTGGTGGCTGCTCATATTCTAGTGCAAACCAACCACTACACCAATGGTAACTTATCCTGCACTACTACCATGCTATCCCTACACTATTACTATATCCTAAAATTGTTGCACAGTGCTATACTAAAAGATTGCCCTTTAGAATGCTTATCATTTTGTCAACCGTCAGATTTCATCCCATGCTTTCTTTATATCCCAACAACCACCACGTTGCTTTCCCATAACGAATCCATTCATCTTGTAATAATAGAAGCAAACCACCGCATTGGTGTGGCTGTTCATATTCTAGTGCAACCAACTCCCACATTGGTGATAACTTATCCTACACTAATCCTACACTACTATCGTGCTATCCCTACACTACTACCGTGCTATCCTAAAATTTGTTACACAATGCTAGTGCCCTTAGGTATAGTTAACCATCAGATTTCAACCACTAGGATGTTGAGATATCGAGCTCCACTCATGATATGCCAGGGTGACCATTGTGCATTTATGTCACCGACTTGTTAGCTGCAGATGCGGTTGGTACACTAGCCATGAATAATAGCTGGATGATATCTATCCTTATGTACTCTAGTTTGTGGCTCAGTTAGTATGCCACCTTAGTTAGTTGAGTTTGGTTTGAGACCCACATATAGGGTTCTTCTATTTCTTTGTACTTGAGTTCTTTTGGCTTACACAACTAAGAAGAGGAAAACTGTTTTCAGCCTCCACATTTGTGTGTATTCCCCCATTGTGTATGTGAGAAACTTGCAAGTGAGACTCCTTCCTTCTCTCCCACTATCTTCACATGGTATCAGAGCCTGGTTCGTGGTAAGGAGCTCAAGAAAGCAAACCAAGTTCGCGGTGTCCTGGTAAGATGACCAGTGTTGCTTTCCTTTTTCGAGTTTGGGAGCAAATCTCTGTAGGTAGCACAGCCGGAAAGTGCAAGAGTGCATTGTCTCAGATTGAGACACCCTTCAGGTGTGGCAAGAGGGTAGTATATGCTGCGAGTGAGGGCAAAGCCCTCAGTGACTTTATTTTTTTGATTCGAGGCCATTTCGTGGTTCTCCACAAGCACTGAGAAAAAGGCCCCATTTTTGCTGTGCGACCATTGCTCCACAGGTCGGTGAAAAGTTGTCGTAGAAATTACATTGTATGCCTGTGAGCAGAGATATTGGGAGTTACAGAATCATCCTTATTGCCTGTTCATGGAAAATTGTCACTAGGAAGTGACTGTGTGGTCAAATACCACTTTCTTCAGTTTTGCAAATTTGCCCTTGTGAGGCAGAGGCTGTGTTTTTTGTAGTGATAGAATATTTTGCAGTGTTCTATAATGACGTCTGATTCTCTTTCACAGATTGTCACTGAAAAGCTTGACAAGAACAACTTCCAAGCATGGGAGTTTAGAATGACGAATTTCCTTATGGGAAAAGGCTATTGGGAGTTCATTACAGGAAATAAAAAAGAAGCAGTTCTTCCTAATGTTCCCAATCAATAGGAAATGTAGGCATTTAAAGAATGGCATGAGAGAGCCAGAAAAGTCATGTACTGGCTGTCTATCAGTATTTCAGAAGCGCGAAGCGCATCGCGTCACGGCCCCAAAATGTCCTCGAAAATAGTTCTGCGATTGGCTACACCCAAGCTAACACTAATCCTTGGTTTATTTAATAATATATTTGTTGACATTTAGAAATAGTCAGGTCCAAGCTCCAGTGACACCATAGCTATTGGTCGACTTGCTAGAGATGACATCTTATCTTAGGTCAATAAATTGTCTCCTTCTCTCACTTCTCAGACCTACTCTTCCCCTTAACTCCAAATCTCATTCAACTTTCACAATCCTTCTCTCCCACTCCCAATTTGTCCTTGCAATCCTTAAAACTCATATATTACACTTCTCAACCCTTACCCCTTTTGATCCATGAAGGAGACATAAAGATCCTAGTGGAGGTGAAAACCTCCATCGACTGTTGTGGACATCCATTCTTCTTCACAAAGCTAAATGCAAGAACTACTTTCCATGCTTAAGCTTACATCTCCAACCAGAATATGATTCAAGGCCCAATAATGCACTAGGGTCACTCTATTATGATGACCAACACTCTACTATGATGAACAACTAACCATGATTATAGCTTACTAATGCCTTCCCATGGCCTAAATAGATTTTGTAGCCCATTGCCTATTCATAACCTATAGTGAAAATTTATGTCCTTGAAGTGAAAACCATTTCCAATAACATGTAGTATGATTATAAATAATCAAATTATGTGATGAGATAAGGGCATGTATTAAACATTAATATTGTAATCAACTCTTCTCCTAAGTCTTGTATCTCACTGTTTTGTTCTACATAGCATGAAGTAAGTTCGTTTTTATCTTGGTCTTATTGTATTTGTTATTTGAGCTATTGCTACTCTTGCTACCAAGAATTCTACAATTCATTCATTAGTTATATTTTCTATTGGAAAACGTCCTTGAATTGTTATAGATTTGTGATGGGTCTAGTCCTTTTTGTTTTGCTACTGTGAATGTGTTAGGATTTGTCCTTCAAGTACTTTGACTATAGAGTGATTTTGATTATTTAGCATTTGTATATGTAATCCTTTGGTGTATGGGGAAGATGTAATTCCTCTTCCATGGCTAGCATCCATATTTGAGACTTATTAGAAGGAATGCTTTCTACATTATGTTTTTGCAAATGTGTCATCCCCAAAGAGCCTGGGTGGCAGAGATGTTCTTGAATGCCACATACTAGTTTTTCCCTACATCCATCTTGAGCTATTAATCAAATGGTTCTCCTATGAGAGCTTGTCAAAATAGGCTTAAATGATATTTCCTTGCCTTGAGGTTTTTGTCAAATCTCTACTCAAACAAAGTAATGAATTCTTTAGGGTTACCTCTGCCTAAGAACATGGGTATTAATGCAAGTGCATCATGTTCAAATCATGTATTGTGCCAAGTTCTTGTGGGACTCTAGCTGATCCATTTTATTATTGGCATGCATGTCTATGTATTAGGGGTAGTCCTTTGGAATCTGGTTGCATAAGGATTGCATTGTGAGCTTTTACACTAGTTAAGTATGTGTCTCGTAGGAGAGTTATGAAGCACAAGGACTATAAGTCAATATTAGTTAACCTTTATTTCCTTAAGTAGATTATGATGGCCATGGTAATAACTTGTCGATTTTATTTACAATGGATGGTCAAAATGTTTGAAGTGTCAACTAAATGGTCAATTGATCTACTGAAGGTGCTTGAACTATTGTTTAATGGCACCAAATTAGTTGAATCTTTTGTCCTACATATGTATCATTCTCATACTTTTTTTTTCTTACATTATATCTATCTCATCTCTATTATCATCTTATGTTTCCTATATGTAAAATCATGTGATAGGGAGAGACTAAGTCTTGGAAGAATATAAATGTGCCTAGGACAATGGTACCATTTCTCAAGCTCCTTTAGAGGCTGGAGGATAGAGGCAAAGATTTCAAAAATATGGTTTTTGATGTAATAAAGTCTTGAACATTAAACTCAAGCTTTAGTTTATGTAAGCATGCACATTACAATGGTTGATAGACATGGAGAGCAATGCTACAAGGGGAAGTGATGATTATGAAGATGAGTAAAAGGAGGATCAACAAATTAAAATTGTTGTTAAAATCAACAAAATCTCTTAATTCTAGTAAGAGGATGTGTTATACCCAAACTATTACTCAAGGAACATGTTTTCTCTATGTTGTGTTGCATGCAACACCTTGGGGTAACTTGTTGCTTAAATTAATAAAACCCCAAACATGAGACCTTATGAAGGGAAAGCTCGAACTTCATTTTCCATATTGTATATGGGATTAAACAAACACACCTCAAATGAGGTTGCATCCATGGGATGATGGATGATGGAACCATGTAGCATGTATGATGGTAATACCTCTCCAATGATCATGTCACCCACATCGACATGCACCTCTACACCTGTCACCTTGCAGAGGTATCTTGCATGTCCACATCATCCAAATTGGGAGAATTTGGCGAGTACTTGTGCCATATGTATGCCATGTAGGAACCCTTACACTCCCCTTACAATACCTCCATCAAGGTATTAAGTAGCCCCAAGGTCAGTACTTATGATTTAGACCTTTGTGTCTTTTCTTAAATCTTTGTGTGGCAACCCACTAAGGATTGGCCTCATTAAAGGTTGCTAGATAATTTGATGAAATACATCTTTCCTTGTCTCCACATCAAGTCTTTATGCATGTTGATAAAAAAGTTAAACCACCTCATTGCAGATTTCTTGACACTTCTTTGCATTGGCCCCTTACATGAGTTCTCTTCCTATGACTTTATAATCTTTAGCCTCACATTAAATGTTGCCATCTCTTTCTCTAAGCTTTCTCTCTACATGATAATATTTTATTACATTAGTTCTAATCTTGGCATGACTCATATTCATTTGGGCCACCTAGGTATAGAACATCTATAGAAATTGTGCTATTTGTATGCTGCATTACAGTTGGTTGATTTCTGACATATTTTGGCAAACACTAGTATGTTTATAAAAAATAGTGCCTCGATATCGGCATTGGGTATCATTTGACAATGTTAATATAGCCACAATCTTGATAGTATGTTCTTTTTATTGAAGAAAATTATGGACCAAAATGGGAGTTTGTTCCAGCCCCCTTCCACCCCACTATATATTAGATTTTATTACAAAATTTTCCTTCAAAACAAGGTGATACAAAAACGAATACATGCCATTTGAGCTACAAAATTGCAAAATTGCTTGAAACTCTCACATCATGTATTATTACAAAAGTTTCCTTTTAAAGAGTGTAGGACAAAAATGAATGAGAGGTACAAAATGGCCAAATCCTAAAGGGTGGCTAACTACTCATCCTCCTTATCCTCCTCCTTCTCCTCCTGATCATGTCTATCTCCAATCTCACATCGCCCCTTTCCTCCTATACCTCCAATCTTGTCTCCTCCCTCATCCTCGCGTATGTCCTCACTCAGCTCGATAGTGCCCTAAGAATGTTGCATGAAACAATTTTAGAAAATATAACTAAAGCTTGATTTAAAAAATGGAAAGGTCAAACATGATTGAAAACAAGAAGGATTGGAGATTTCCATGGTGTCTCTACAGTGGCATCCAATAAATGGGTACTCCCTTGCAATCCAACCTATTAAAGCAATCCCACACGACCATTGCATATGCATATCTATACTGCTTATCCATAGGGTTTTGGCCAATAGCAAAATTCTTATGAACCCAAATTAAAAAATGCCATATGAAGTGCTATAAGCATTCAAACCAAACCAAAACTCACAAAAGAGTTATGTTACACACATATACTTACCACCCATGCCTTGGATCCTTTCCTACTACTTGAGGGATGAAGCACCTTGTGGGGTTTAAAGGTCATTGTGCCTTTACCCCAGTTATGTACAATACTCAAACACATATATAAATGAATAAAAAAGAAGATTAGGGTGTTCTGCACCCACCAAAACTTGTGTGGCTCTCTATTCCTCTCTCTCCGTCTTCCGTTCTTACTTCTGTTGAGAGCACTCTCAATTGGTATCAGAGCCCGAGTGATCTAGCTGAGCGTGCGTGAATGCTTCAAGCTTAGCAGCTCTGTGGGAGGAAGGAGAAGCTCTGTGGGAAGCTTTGTGGGTGACTTTACTTTTATCTGAGTGTGTAGAGACCTTAGAGGAACCTTTGGAAAAGTCACTTTGGTTTTGCGAAGTGGTTTTGAGAGCCTATTAAGTGTTTTCAAAGAAAAAGTCATTTTTTGAGCTTTTCCCTGTTCCGTCGTTCGATGATGGAGACTCCGTATTGACTTGTAGAGGCAACTATTGCTTGCTTTTGGTATCCACTTCACTTTAGGAGCTTGGAAACACCTTCATTCTTGAATCTAGGATCATTTCATTGGATTTCTGACTCACTGTGTCAGTTTTTGTGTTTTTCTACTCGGGTGTTGGAACTCAAGTTTGGAGCAACCATTTGTAGATCTGTCAGTTCCGGTGGACTCAAGAGGTCCTAAAACTTCTATGTTGCTCATCATTCACACTCCGGTGGAGTTTACAAACAGCTCTGTTTCTAAAAACGTTTTTCAGTCTGTGTGTTGGACCCAAAGATTGAGACCACGATTTCCAAAACCGTCTGTCCCATTGCATTCCGGATGCCCAGAAACACCTACCTGTCAGTTCTTACATGATTTGGTGGAGGATTTTCAGAGTTATAGATCTTTGTGTATTTGATTTCGTCTCTTTGTTATACATTTTTCATTCTAAGGTTTTGAAACCTTAGATTTATGCCACATGGCAGTGGATAAGTGTTGACTCCCATTTCTCACTCATCGGTTGGGATTTTGGAGTTCCGGCAGAAGAGAGATATTTGCAGATTTTCTTGCTGAGTCCGATTATGCAATGGCACCCATGTTTTGAGGCATCTCAGGTTCTATTTTCACTAGCGGTCATTACCGTGGGACTATGATTTCTTGAGCATATCTTATGCAGATCACTTTGGTTGCAGTTTGAGCAGTGTTGTGCGCTCATTCGTGGTGTGCATTGGGTTGCAGTGAATGATTTATAGGCCATTTGGATGCATTGCAGTCCTTATTGGATGCGTTGATAGGCCCATATTGCCTTGTGGGATGCTATTTTTATGGACGCTTTGCACATGGATGCTATTTTATGCTGAGGGACAGCTTTGACACATTGCAGGTGATGCACTGATAGTGTTATGCTCTCTTGGATGAGATATTATTGATGCATATGCCCATGAACAGTGTTTATGCTTGAGCCATTTGGCACTTATTGGCATTTTGGATTGCCATTGCAGTTGGCATTTTCTTTTGGGCCGGATTTGCTCATATGGATGCATAGTACATGCACATGAGTCAACTGCATCTTTTGATTCTTTTGAGTTTTCGTGATATTTCAGTCTATTGTGGCATACACATTTGGGTGCACCTGGTATTTGGTGTGATTCTCTCTTGTAGGCACTAGCATTTGGGATTTTTGCTTCATTTGCATCATGGCATCCTCTTCCATGTCTGAAAAGGAGTTTTTTAGCATTAAAAAGTTTGATGGGACAAACTTTTCTTTGTGGAAAGAACAAATAAGGGATGTGCTTATTCAAAAGAAGCAGATTAAACCCTTGGCAGGGATTGAAGCTAAGCCTACAAATATGTTTGAGGATGATTGGAATGAGTTGGATGCATTAGCAAAATCTACTGTTAGACTTCATCTTGTAGAGTCAGTTTATTTCACAGTAGTAAATGAGCAGACTACGGAAGATTTGTGGAAGAAACTATGTGCCACTTATGAAAAGGAAACTGCCTCTAATAAAGTTTACCTCATGAAGAGGTTGTTTGAGCTGCAGATGAAGGAAGGGGTCTCCATTGCTTCTCACTTGAATGAATTCAATATTATTTTCAGCCAGCTTCAGGCTCCGAAGATGAATTTTGATGCAGAGACTAAGGCAATATTTCTCTTATGTTCATTGCCATCCTCATGGGATACCTTCCATACAGCTGTCAGTAACTCTACACCTGGTGGAGTACTAAAATTTGATGATGTTGTGGGTAGCTTGTTGGCCGAGGAGATTAGACGAAAGTTTATGGACGGCAACAAGAAGGATGCTGCCTTAAATGTGCAAAGGGGTAGATCACAGTTCAGGGGGAAGTCCCAAGAAAGAGGGAAGTCTGTAGCAAATCTAGGGCACGGAACATTGAGTATTACCACTATGGCAAGAAGGGCCATATGAAAAAGGATTGCTACAAGCTGAAAAGAGAGTGAAAGGATAAGAAAAAGAATGCAAATTGGGGTGCAAATCAAAAGGAAGAGAGTCCAAGGGAGGACAAAGGAAAAGTGAAGATCGAGGAGATCAATGCAGTCACACATGATAGTGACAATGACGTTCTCTTCATGTCTAGTTTATCTGCAGAGTTGCTTACCACTTCAGATGATGCATATTCCCAGGATTGGATTTTGGATTCTGATGCTTCACTCCATGTTACTCCCCATAGGGAATGGTTCTCCACTTATGACAGTGGAAAGATAGGTTGTGTGCATCTTGGAAATGACTATGCATGTGACATAGTGGGAGTAGATGACATAAAGTTTTCTTTTGCAAATGGGTTTGCATTTGTTTTGAAACATGTGAGACATGTGCCTAGGTTGACCAAGAGTCTTATTTCAGTGGGTCAGCTAGATGATGCTGGTTTTCACACCACTTTTTGTTGAGAGTTCATGCTCAATATCATGTCATCATGTGTGTATAGCACCATCATGTGATCATATGTGCATAGCATTAAACTTATAGAGTGCTATAAAGGAAAGGGTTAGATCACCTAACCCTAATCCTAAAAGGGTTTGTATATATTCTATTTTTTCAACTAAATCTAGTGTACAGTTAGTCATTTGTGGTGTGCTCTCTAGCTGTGCCCTCTCTCCTCATCTCCACTCTTCTCCTCTCCCCTCTTCATATTTTGTCATGGTATTAGAGCATGGTTCTGCCTTCCGCTGAGGCGCCATCCTTCTTGTGAGAGAGATTGAGAGGTTTCTATCTTTCATTCCGTTGATGAAAGATATCCGTCCATTGAGAGAAAATTCCATCCATTTCGAGAGAGATTTCCGTTCATCTCCTTCGAGAGATTTGTGAGAGTTTCTTGAAGAGAGCTCCCTTTATTCATTTGGTTCATTGCTTCTTGTGAGAAAAAAGATCTCAGATCTTACAAGAGCTTGTGTGAGAGAGAAACAAAGGTACTTGTGAGCTACTTCAAGATAGTGGTCCAAGCCTTCGATTGAGGCAAATCAACCTCTCAGCTGCCATAGCCTATATACTTTGACCTTCTACAGCTTCGAAGGTAGTCGAGCATCTCTGTCCAACTCTTAATCAAAGACTACTCCTTTTGCAAGCTCCCTAGCGGATAGTGCCACCTAGCGAACACCACCATCAACCCTGGCAGTTTTCAACAACAACGAGCAGCTACCTTGCTGCTCACAAGCGCAAGGCAAGCCAAACAGCAGCCACGACAATGAACTACCTTCAGTAGCTCCTTTGAGGGGCGTACCTACTAGGATCTCCATTCGGGATCTCCTGAGCATGTAGATCTCTAGCCTCCGAAGGCTCCTCGATGACCAACACCAAGCCCAAGCTCCGTCAACCTACACGACCCTCCTACAACACGTCTAAGGCTCATACCCTTCTATAGTGTCTCCTAGTTGGTACCCACGAGCGGACCTCCATAGTCTTCTATGACTTCCAAGCCTCTTCACCGGCTCCTACGATACCTGCAGCTTCTCCATCGACACCAAAGCATCTACTACTCAAAGCTCCTACCTACACCGACTCTATCAACGGGCTGTAGCTTCCACTGCGAGCCATCCTCAAGAGCATTGACGTAGGAAGAGCTACCTAAGGAAACTCGACAGCTGCCTTCTTCAACGAGCTTATGCAAGCTCCATGCAAGCTGACGCGTAGTACTTGCCTCCAGTGGACGGGATGTAGGTCGCATTTATAGCCACGGGCTGTGCTGTGGCTCCACACACTCCAGCAAGTAGCACACGCCTTCAAGCGAGCCGCCTTCAACTCATCCGAATCCGATGGAATCTTCCTCTCCATCCATCGACCATCACAGATGCCGACAGAATCTCCGAGATTCCATCGGCATCTCCAAGATTCTGTCTACCCAATCTCAAACACGTGGAGGATAAGGTAACCACATCCATTTGAGACATGGCAGATAGGACCTAACCAAGGTTAGGTTTAGTCAACCCCTAGTTAGGTGGTTTGATCACAGTTGTGACACGTGGTAGATAGGGTTTGACCCGGGTTAGTTCAGTGGACCCTGGGTTTGGTCTTTGGTTAAAATTTTGCCATGTGGCAATCCTTATCTGCCACCTAAGCAATCCACATCATCAGCCACGTTAGTAGACACGTCATCTTACCACATCATCAGAGACGTCATCAAGCCACATCATCACTACCACATCACCTCTGCCACATCAGCAATGCCACCTCAATAGTGCCACCTCAGCAGTCCAATTAGCATTGACCCTGCAGGCACACACAGTGCTTCACAATCACTTTATGTGACCAGTCCTGCCACCTCAGCACAGAGCTTCATAGGCACACCTCTTGCTAGGCACAGTGCCACATCATCACTGCATGTGACTCACAGTGACACATCATCATTGAGCACCATTTGCACTCCTTTTGCCCCTCCACCTAGATCAAGTCATATCTCTTGATCCAGGAAGAATTTGAGGGTGCTCCAAAAAGAAATGTTGCTCATTTTTTCATGCTCTACGCGCTCGTCACATCATGTGCATATTTCGGCACAAGTGACACTCACATTTGAGCCTCGTCGACAAAACCACTTCCTTCATGCACATTTGCCTCTACATCGACGCATCTGACCTAGCACTTAAAAAGAACAAAAGAAAAGGAATTATTTGCTGTTCTTTCATCGATCGACAGTTGGTTTAGATCTAGATCAGAGTAGACTAGATTGCCATAGAGGGGACGCTTTGAATTCCCCAAGTTGCCAATCTAAGCCATGCCTGAAATTCTCGACTAGTACCTGGAGTCAATCCATATGCTCACATCCGGTTTCACATCATTACATTACCTAAAACCTTACGTTCATCAGTTCAATGAGGAGACTTCAAAGTTCAGAGGCATTGCAGATTGATTTAGTGACAGATAGCATTTGATTTCACACACACATGCCACCATTGTAAAGCCTATTCGGCTATCTCACGGCATCATGCACATCATTTCAGCCTTGTAAAGCCTCTTGGCTATTTCTAGCATCATTGCCACAAGCCTTGTAATTCAGATCAGATTTTATATACTGCAGTTCTATCTTCACCGATGGTTCAGAGATTTCACTTGGCATATTCAGTGTATTTGCAGTTGATTCATACAGAGATCTTCACGACACTTCTGAGTATATTTCTTGCACCATGTCAACTAGCACCTCAATCTAGAGGCATCTGCTAAGTTAGATAACTCCAATTACGGTACATGGAAATACCGAATGGAGACCATTCTTGTGCTTCAAGACAAATGGGAGTATGTCGATGGATCTACACCTAGACCATTGGCCGATCCAGCCACCAGTAACTCTACTCCATCTATTGTCACAGCACCAGCAATGGGTCTACATCGGGGATCTACATCTACACAAATTGTTTTTGCACCAATAGCAGGTCCTGCCATTGCTCGAGCTCAAACAGAATGGGATAAGAAAGACAAGTATGCCCATCACCTAATCAAGCAGAATGTGCAAGATGTCATGCTAGGATAGCTCAACATAGTCAAAACATCAAAAGAAGCATGGGATATGTTTGCCGCTCTCTACGAGTCCAAGAACACATCCCAAATTCTCACCCTGAGAAACCAGATCAACCAAAGTTTCCACAACAGCAGTGAAACCGGTCATGCTTATGTACTCCGCATTAAAGACTACAACAATCAACTTGCAGTAGCAGGAGAGACTATGAACCCCACAGAAATGGTTCAAGTCATTTTGAATGGACTAGGAGAGGGATACGAGAATCTAGTCCAGAGTATTGCCATCCAACGGCAAATTCCAACACTGGAAGAACTTCAGTCAGTTCTACTTGGTGAAGAACTCAGGACTCAGGCAATTCAAGCACGTAAAGGTCATTCTAATGATCAGGCATTCATAGCTTCAGACAGAAGCAGAGGCAAAGGTAGAAACAGAGGTAGATCATACCAGAAAAGTGGTCATCATCAATAAAATCAAAGTCAGAATCAGCATTAGCATCAGCATCATCCTCAGCAACATTAGAATCAGCAAAGAGGAAATCATTCCAATCGAGGAAGATTTCAAGGACGAGGGAATGCATCCACCAATGTGTCAAACATTCAGTGCAACTACTGTTACAAGTTTGGACACTATGAAAGAGATTGCTACAAGAAGCAGTACAACCAAGGCGGTCAATCCAATAATAATCGAGGGAATTCCCAAGGAAGAGGAAATCATCGTGGTGGACATTCTAGTCACAGTCATTTTGCAAATGAACATGGAAATATGTTTCTTGCAAGTGAGGAATTGCATCAGACTGATACAATGCACCTAGACACTGATTTCAGTCCCAAAGAGGATTTCAGCAATCAAGTCAACCAAGTGGAATAGGATCCTTGGTACATCGACAACGGTGCATCATCTCATATGAAAAATCATCAGGAATGGTTCGCAGAGATGAAACCATTAGAAGGTCAAAAGACTATCATCTACAAAGCAAACAATACACCGAATCCAGTTCAAGGGACAGGTGTTATCCCTATGAACAATTTCACTGGTACAAAAGGATTAGTCAAAGATGTGCTCTATGTTCCGAAGCTCAGTAAGAACCTTTTGTCAATAGGTCAAATGACGGAACACAATTACAAAGTCATCTTCGACGGTGATGAATGCACTATGAGAGACAAATCTAAAAGATGTAATCTAGTAGCAAAAGGTGTCAAGGAAGGACGCTTATACAAAATGCTAGCTACAGTACCAGATAAACATGCCATATCAGCTCAAATGCAACAGATGCCACTATCTACAAAATGGCACAAGAGATATGGTCATGTCAACTTCAAGTACTTGTTAGATCTCAAGAATCAGAATATGGCAAATGGGATTCCGAAGCTACAGTTTCTTGGAAAGGTTTGCAAAGCATGCTGTTTCGGCAAACAAAAGCGAACTAACTTTGTTACATTAATGGTTCACTTTATTACTTGACCTTCATCGACGACTATAGCAGATATTGTTGGGTCTACTTTCTAAAAGAGAAATCTGAAGTGTTTTCTAGATTTCAAGAATTCAAAGCCATGGTAGAAAACCAGACAGGCAGAAAGATCAAGGACATGAGATCAGACAGAGGAGGTGAATACATGTCTTCAGCATTCATGAACTTTTGCAAAAATCATAGCATACGAAGACAATTCACATGTGTAGATACTCCTCAGAAGAATGCAATAGCTGAAAGGAAGAATGGGACTTTAGCAAACAGTGCTAGAGCAATGCTTAGTGAAAAGCATCTTCCGAATCAGTATTGGGCAGAAACAATAGCTACAGCAAACTACTTCTTAATCGGCTTTCTACCGAACCGATACAAGGTATGACTCCTTATGAAGCATTCACTGGACACAAGCCACACATTGGGCATCTCGACATATTTGGTTGCATAGCATATGCCCACATACATGATGATCATCGCAGGAAATTAGATGCAAAGTCACACAAATGCCATGGTTGGCTACAGTGAAGAAAGCAAAGCATACAAATTGTATGATCCCGTCAATTGCAAAGTCATTATCTCCAGAGATGTAATCTTTGATGAGGAATCATAATGGAAAACCTCACCTACATAGGAGATAGAAGCATCGACTTCACAGTCATCTACACAATAGGTTGATGAAGAAGAGCAAGAATTGCCAGCAACACCCCAAGCAGCGCCACAATAGCTCAGACAGTCTACTAGGGAAAGCAGACCACCAGCCAAATTGACATATGCTCAGAAAGGCAAAGCAATTCAGGTGGAAACCACGAACTATTCTCTTATGACTACCATCATGGCTACAAAAGAGCCAGTGTATTTCAAAGATGTAGTAGACAAGCTAGAATGGAAAACTTCTATGAATGAAGAAATGGATGCTTTGTATAAGAACAAAACTTGGGAATTATGTGACCTTCCATTGGGAAAGAAGGCCATAGCAAACAAATGGGTATACAAAGTGAAGTACAATCCAGATGGCAGTATTCAGAGATACAAAGCTAGACTAGTTGCAAAAGGATTTGCACAACAATATGGTCAAGACTATGAGGAGACTTATGCTCCAGTAGCAAAGATGGATTCCATATGGTTCTTGATATCACTACTGACACTCAGCAAATGGAATGTGTATCAACTTGATGTCAAGAATGCATTTCTCAATGGTTATCTAGACGAGGAAGTCTACATGCAACAACCAGCAGGTTATGTTGAACTAGGAAAGGAGAATAAGGTTTGCCATCTCAAGAAAAGTCTCTATAGCTTAAAACAAACACCCAAAAGTTGGTACAGCAGAATTGACAAGTATTTTTCTGATCTAGGATACATGAAGTCCAATGCAGATCATACTCTCTACTACAAAGTTCAAGGGGAACACATTACTATTGCACTTTTGTATGTAGATGATCTGATTGTGACAGAAAGCAAGGATAGCTTCATCAGAAAATTAAAACAAGACTTATCTGCAGAGTTTGACATGAAAGATCTTAGACTTATGCACTATTGTCTTGGAATTAAGTTCTGGAGAGATTCAGATAGCACATTCATGAGTCAGCTCAAGTATGTTGATAGTCTCCTAAAGAAGTTTCATATGGCAGATTGCAAGATTGCAGCCACTCCCATGGAACAGAGTTTGAAACTTACTAAAGATTTAGAAAAACCTACAGTCAATGATAGATACTATAGGCAACTCATCGGATCTCTTATATACTTGACAATCACATGGCTAGATATTTGTTATTCAGTAAGCTCACTAGCACAGTTTATGGCAAATCCAAAACAGTCTCACTGGAATGCAGCCAAAAGAGTCTTGAGATACATCAGAGGAACAAGACAGTTTGGGATAGAATACAAAGGATGTCATCCACAGTTGCATGGATACTGTGACAGTGACTATGCCAGAGATCATGAGACCAGGAGATCGACACAGGGATATGCATTTTTCCTTGGTCAAGGTGCTATATCATGGTTGTCAAACAAACAGCCAACTGTTTCTTTGTCTTCGACTGAAGCAAAATATAGGGCACTCACTACAGGTGCATGTGAGGCTATATGGCTCAGAAGACTATTGTCAGAAATAGATTACTTTGATGAGTCAGAGCCAACAACAATATACTGTGATAATCAATCGGCTCAAGCATTGGCCAAAAATCTAGTATATCACTCTAGGACAAAGCACATTGATGTTAGAGAGCACTTCATTAGAGAAAGAGTGTTACTTGGTGACATCACTCTGCAGCATTGTGATAGCAAAGAGAATGTTGCAGACATCTTTACCAAACCACTCGGTAAAGAGCTATTCGAGAAACACTGACTAGCTCTTGGTTTGATGCAGAGAAAGACATTCCCATTAAAGGGGTGTGATGGAATGTAATGCTCAGTCCTTCTTCGATTCCCCAGAATCATTATCTTGAGGGAAGGCCTACTTCATGATGTTGATCTTGAGGGAAGGTGTTAAGAGTTCACGCTTAACATCATATGATCATGTGTGCATAGCACCATCACGTGATCATATGTGCATAGCACTAACTTTATAGAGTGCTATAAAGGAAAGGGTTAGATCACCTAACCCTAACCCTAAAAGGATTTGTATATATTCTATTTTTTCAACTAAATCTAGTGTACAGTTAGTCATTTGTGGTGTGCTCTCTAGCTGTGCTCTCTCTCCTCATCTTCACTCTTCTTCTCTCCCCTCTTCATATTTTGTCGCTTTTGGCTTTCAGAGTTGGAAAATTCAGAAGGGCTCTATGCTTTTGGCCAAGGGTGCCAAGTGTGGGACTTTGTATCCCTTACATGTATCAGGGGCATTTGATCACATTGTTGCAATAACCGAGCAGCCAAGCACTTCTTTGTGGCATTGCAGGTTAGGGCACATGAGCCAGAATGGAATGAAACTCTTATGCCGTTTGGGTTATGTACGGCATTTGAGTTTCTCTGATTTTGAATTTTGTGAGCATTTTCTCTATGGGAAGCAAACTAAATCAGCCCATAAAAGAAGGGGAAAGAAAGAGTTTGAAAAGCTTGATTTGGTGCATTCAGACGCATGTGGTCCCATGCCTACATGATCATTAGCCGGGGTTGAATACTATGTGACATTCATTGATGATACTGAATACTACACGATCATTAGGCTCAGAAGAGTGATGTGTTCCAGGTATTTCAGAAATGGCTGGCCTTGGTTGAGAATCAGTTAGGTAGAACGCTTAAATGCCTATGGACTGACAATGGTGGAGAGTATCTCTCTCATGACTTTCAGCATTTCTGTGAAACACATGGGATTAAGAGGGAGCTCACATCCCCTCATACTCTAGAGCAAAATCTAGTTGCAGAAAAGATGAACTATACCATTCAAGAAAGATTGCAATGCATGCTTTCCAATGCAAGTCTTTCTGGTGGTTTTTGGGCTGAGGCAATGAAGACTGTAGTGCATGTGATCAATAGATCACCTAGTAAGAGTTTGGATGGTGGTATTCCTAAAGAGGCATGGAGTGGCAAGAAGCCCTCTTACTCTCATTTGTGTATATTTGGGTGTGAGGCATATGCACATGTGCCAAAAGAGCTTCGAAAGAAGCTAGATCCTAAGTCTAGGAAATGCATCTTTCTAGGTTATGGTGAAAGTGGAGAGATGGGCTATCGTCTCTGGGATCCAAAAGCAAAGAAGATCATACGCAACCATGATGTAGTCTTCAATGAGAAGAAGATGCATAAGGCACCCATGAGGGATGTGGAAATGAGGAGAATCACTTTCCAGGATGTGAATCCACCTGCATATGTTGATAGACAGCAAGCTGTCCATGCACCAAATGTGCAAGAAATGGTACCACCAAGTATTCCCACAGGTATACAATCAAGGGTACATAATGGATCATCTATTGGTGGAAATGATGAGCCAAATGTGGCTGATATGCAGGTGGGACAGCAAGCTGAAATGCCCTTGAGAAGATCATCTAGAGTGTCTAGACCACCTGATAGGTTTGTTCCAGGGGTAGACTATGTGATGCTTGCTGATTGCAGGGAGCCTTATTGCTACAGAGAGGCTATGATGCGTGAGGATCAATGCAAGTGGGAGTATGCTATGCAATCAGAGATGAGTTCACTTATGAAGAATAAGACTTGGGACTTGGTTTCTTTGCCACATGGAAAGAGAGCATTGACATGTAAATGGGTCTACAAAATGAAGGTCACAGGCGATGATGTGCCTAGGTACAAGGCCCGTTTGGTCGCTAAAGGGTTCAAGCAAGAGAAGGGTGTGGACTTTGATGAGATATTCTCTTCAGTTGTGAAGATGACCACACTTAGATGCATGCTTGGACTAGTGGCATCAGAGGATATGGAGCTTTAATTATGGAGATGGATGTCAAGACAGCTTTCTTGCATGGGGATTTGCATGAGGAAATTTACATGGTGCAGCCGAAAGGCTTTGAAGAGAAGGGCAAAGAGCATTTAGTTTGAAAGCTAAAAAAGAGTCTCTATGGTCTTAAGCAAGCGCCTAGAGAATGGTATCAGAAGTTTGATGCTTTCATTCAGTCCCAGGGTTTTAGAAGGAGTGAAATTGATCACTGCCTCTACAACTAAAGGGCTAAGGATAATAGCTTGATAATCTTGGCACTATATGTGGATGATATGCTATTGGCTAGCAAGAATACTTATGAGCTAGATGCATTAAAGGCCAAGTTGCATGAGGCCTTTGATATGAAGGATTGGGACTTGCAGGTCATATTCTTGGTATGCGCATCATGCGTGATCAGAGTAGCAAACTCCTTTGGCTTTCACAAAAAGAGTATGTTACAAAAGTATTGCGGCATTTCAATATGGAGGGGGGGAAGGCAGTGAGTACTCCATTGCCTCCATATGTGAAACTGAGTCATACAGATAGT
Source organism: Dipteris shenzhenensis (assembly GCF_047967505.1). Lineage (NCBI taxonomy): Eukaryota > Viridiplantae > Streptophyta > Polypodiopsida > Gleicheniales > Dipteridaceae > Dipteris > Dipteris shenzhenensis. The sequence continues at coordinate 4,570,058 of NC_141601.1, read as the reverse complement.
GCCAAATCACATGAGGAAAGGCCCATGATGGCCAAGGTTCCTTATGCATCAGCAGTTGGGAGTCTTGTGTATGCTATGATAGCTACTAGACCAAACATTGCATTTACAGTGGGAGTTGTTAGCCGGTATATGGCTAATCCAAGAAAGAGGCATTGGGAGGCAGTTAAGTGCATCATGAGGTACATGAAGGGTACCAAATGTCACTATTTCAAGATCAAGGGAGAAGAGGCTCTCGGACTATGCTGCAGAGGGGGAGGAAAGATTGTGTGAGGAGCTTCCAAACCATGCAAGGGGGGAGGAAAGAGCATGTGAGGAGCTTTCAAACTATACAAACAAGTTTTGGAGCTCGGTGTGTCCAAGGGGATCCATTATGAGAGGGGATAGTAAGTTGTAGGAAGAGTGCAAGGGAGAAAGCAAAGGTTGAGAGGGATAGAAGACTAAATAGTAAAGGAAATGGAATAGTGGAGGCTTAAGTTTGCAGTCCGAGCGAAAGAGCGAAAGGGAGAAAGAAACGATCAAGAGGGATAGAAGACAAAACAGTGAAGGTAAAGGAGTAGCGGAGGCTTAAGTTTGTAGCCCAACTATAAGGAATTGTCAAGGTGAGAGCCACCGCGATGGTTGGCCCGAATTTTGATTAAGGTGACAGTACTACCTTGCATGGTAATGAGTGATTAAAGGTGATTAGGCTTCATGATTTATGTATGTGGTAATTACTACCATCTTCTGCCCATGGTAGCATCTAAGATTACCAACCACATCTATGGTGGTAGGCAGCTAAGATTCCATCAAGTTGGCAATTAATTACCAGCCACCACAATGGCCTACAATTATTAACTTGCCAGTTACCACTATCAGGCTTGCGTGCATGATTACTATGAGCGTAGTAAATTACCAATCGTCGGGCTTGCATGCTCAAAGAGTGCATGGTATAAATGAGTGATTAGAGGTGATTAGGCTTCATCATTTAATTTTGTGATAATCATTGCTCGGTGGTGGTGGCTCTCATTAGCCATGTTTGTGGTGGCTAAGATTCCACCAGGCTGGCAGTTAATGACCAGCCACTGAATTGAATTTTCCTTGATTGCACAAGGAACTACATTTTCCTTGGTGCACTAATATATAACTCCAAGAACCAGCACACTGGTTGTCATAAATCTCCTTCTGTTTGCCAATGCGGTGGTCATCATAGATGTTCTCTTATACTACGTAAAAATAGGTAACGGAGCCATAGCTCCAAGAACCAGCATGGTGGTCACTCTAAGCTAACCTTGAATTTTCCTGATCTGCATGAGCACGCTGCTCGGTGATAGGTGGAAAGGCTACTAAAAAAGGCTAGGCCATCACAAGCAGTCAGGCCAACTGCGCTATGGTGGTGTTCAAAATGATAGATTGGGTCCAGTGGTAGGCTATGTCTCAGCATATCTTCTTTGGTTGTAATGTACTATCTCATCTACATCATCGATCTGGCCTAGACTGCAACATCTTCTATCACTGCCTATGATGACATTGGTCCTTCCAATAAACAATGGCTCACTATGGAGAGGCAATCCTCCTCCACTAGGAAGAGGACCTTAGTTAGGTCAGTCTAACTATTCGTTAGTTACCTTGGTGGTCTCTCCTAGCCAACCTTGAATTTTCACGATCTGCATGGGTGTGCTGCCTAGTGGTGGACAGGTGGCAAAGCGGGTCGGTCAGTTTATCGTCAATTTTTGTCGACATTCTGTGTCGGAGCGCGTCTAACAGTGTGTCAAACTATTTTTTGAACTATGCACCCATGCCTATAGACACACTATTAGCCTGCATGTATAGACACGCTATGATAGTTTTTTCCTTCTTCATCCCATCTCCCTTCTCCTTCTCCTTCCCATTTTCTTCTAACACTATATTGGAGAATTTGGGAATCTCCCAAGTCCCACTTTCAAGTAATGGGTTAAGATTTGAGAGAGATTTGACCATGTGGTCAAAACTTGAATGCTTATTTGAAAGTGAGGTACCCCAAACAATGAGCAACCGGGAACAAGCCATGGCAAGAACGAGCAATAGGGAACATAATTGGCATCACATATGCTAACATTTGAAAACACTTATAAATTTCTATGTGGCATTATGGGCCCCCTTTATTTGAAATTTGTTTTGATACACTATGTAGCAAATGGAAAAATGCATGTAAGACAGTTGATGCATAAATTCATTTTAATCCACTATGTAGGAAATGGAGAAATGCATCCAAGAGAGTTGATGAATATAATGCAACTCCATAATGAAAATTATCTTCTATAAAAACATCCCACTGTGAATGCCTGGGTGGTGCACAATGCTCCCTTATAAAGGGAAGCCGGGGTCTCTAGCCTTCAAAAGGAATATGTACTTTCATGCTTCTACTTCACATCCTCGTATAATCAAGGAACACACCATTGGCTGGAACAATAATACCCTAGGGACTTTCACATAATCTTATAGTAGCTATTGGGATTCATGATAAGATTTATCTAGTAGGCCTTCGCTTCTCAACCAACTATAGCAAAGGATAGCTAAGAGTACATAAGAAGCTAGAAAATTTTATATCCCCGTATCGACAATCCAATTCTTGTGCAAATACTACAATGTCTAATGTAGACATAAGAGGCATCCTACAAATTATCAACCTTCTTATGTCTAATGTAGATATAAGAGGCATCCTATAGATTATCAAACATCCTTCTAATCAAACATTATAGTTCTTGAACACAATCTACTATGAAACCAAATCCATTTCTAGCTGATTGTTGGGAAGCTTTACCACCATGAATTGCTTGATGATGTACTCAAATAACTCCCCTTTAAATGTGTTCAAAGATAAATATCTGTCTTTCAAATTGCAAGAGATGGTCAAAGTAGCACTCTTTTGAGTATGACTAGATGACTTTGATCACTCTAGCCTTATGGGCAAAGACGTTAGGCTGATTGCACATATATTTCAGTAATGGTGGTCTGTCATGCTATAATTTTGTACCATAGTCAAAAGCATTCACCCAAAAGCATTGAAAGGTGCTTAGTTTGCATTGTGTTTAAGGAAAGATACATTTGAGATTGATAGTGCATCCTAGGCATAGAATCACTTGCACTACAATCTGCAAAAACTATCATTAGGGGAGAATTGGGGTCTCCAAAGGGCCCCTAATTAGCATTTCCTAATTTCAAGGGATTAGTGTGGTATTTGAGGTGTACCAATGGGAGTGCTCCTTTTTGTGGGGCAATGCCATGTTGAGGTGGATGGTGGGCAGACTTGCAAACATCCCCTATTGGCTACTCCTCTTACACCAGGGACCACTCAAACCATCCCCTCCCCTCAACCCATGCTTGACCCTTCTCCCATATGTACCTCCCCCAAACAAACCTACAAGTCATTCAAGAGGTGGTGGGCCCTTCTGGGCGAATTTTTCCCCCCTCTCAGCTTGTTACAAGCCTGCCCCCTCCTCTTCTCTGGTCCAGCTCCATTCTCCCTCCATTTTTTAAATGTGGGAATGCATTTGGCATCTTCTCTGCCCCCTCTTGCTCTGGTCCACTATGTTTCTCCCTCTCCAGCACCTCCTATAGCAGCTGCTCATTCTCTCTCCACTCCTAGCTACAACACCTCCTATAGCAGCAATTGCTCATCCCCCTCTACTCTTTCTTCCTCCATTTCTAGCTACAGTACCTCCTGTAGTGGCTGCTCATCCCCCTCTGCTCTTTCTCCCTCCATTCCTAACTACAACACCTCCTGGAGCCAGCTGCTCATCCCCCTCTATTCTTTCTCCCTCCATTCCTAGCTACAACACCTCTTGGAGCATCTCTCAAGCTTCAGTGTTGTGACTTCTGTACAAGCATGGTGAGGAGATCATACATGTACTCTGTGTCCCACAGGAGCAAAAATGCACTGGGTGAATGGGTGCCTTGCACCTACAGCTTGAATGATTGGATAGTCATGAGAGGATCTGCCAAGGGTCCACATAAGCTTCCCAAGAGCAAAAGAGGTGATCTTTTGCATGAATGGAAGGGCTGTATCATGAAGTTCAAGCTTGGGAAGAAAGGATTGCTTGCAAAGGTGCAACACATCTACATGGGGAAGGACATGCGCCTTCCTCTGTCAAGCAATCAATCGACAATACCATCGCATTGTAAGTCTGCATTTTGTGTAAGATTTTGAAGTGTAATGAGTCAGCTTGAAATTGTATTTTGAAATAGAACCAGTGTAATGAGTCAGTTTGAAATTGTATTTTGAAATAGCACTTGTGTATAGCAGATGTATTTCCTTTAGACTTTGAGGAGTGGGAACCAATCGAGTGCTTCTTAGGTAAGTTTATTGCCATTCATGAGGATTTAGAAAGGCAAATGCATGCTAGAGAGAAGTCCTCTGCTTTGAAACAGAGAAATATCTAACACTTGGCTCTAAATGGGTAAGGTTGTCTTGGTTTACGCCTCTGCACATTTTTTCTTCTTGTTTTCATAATATCCAGATGCACAGAACAAAAACCATGTGGTCATGCAAGTGCCTACATGAGAATGCCCTTGAGGAATTGCTTGGGGTGAATTGGGGAAGTAGGTCAGGTGAACAAAAGGGTGATATGTTTCAATGCCATGTATGTAAGGACAATGTGGTTGTCAAGTACCACAACTCCTGCCAAATGTTATATTTTGCTTTCCAATATAGGTGCTAGAAGCAAATAGGTGAAAATTGCCTTCCCCTTGACTCTAATGATGATGATAATACAGGTGTAAGTTTATGTATTGGTTCTCATTTAGGAGATGTTAAGAATGTGACTGTCACGTCATAGTGGACTCTCAAGGACATGCAGGAACACCTATTGGTCATGGAGGATGGCATGTCTTAGTCCTTTCACTTTACCTTAAATGGTGAAAAGGTAGGAAAGCGTGTAGAGAAGCTCGTGCATAGTGCCACTTTTATCCCTCCTGCAATATTGAAGATTGTCTAGAAAATGTGGGGTGGAACAATTGTGGATTTTGACATTTTCCAATTAATAGTGGTGCAATTAATTTTGATGTTTTGAATGGTTTTGTTTCATGTCAATGTCAAGTTTTTCCCAAAAATTTTATAATTCTTTTTATTTTTTATATTTAGAACATTTGGGTATATATAGGTTATAAAGTTACCTTAGTTTCAAAGTTTCACTATCATAGCCATAGTTCTCCTAGCTACCAAACTACCATGGATTCTGCTAGGTCTGCCTTCCACGATTTCATCTCCCACACTCCATTAATTGATAGAGAGGAGGAGTTATTTCCAGTCTTTGATAAGAGCATAGATGTCCTAGGCACCTACTTGGGAGCCCGAGATGATTTTGAAGACCTCATCAAGTACATGCAAGACTACATCATGAGTTTTGCATATCAACTTGATGAGTCTACATAAAGATGGGTCCCAATTGATTATTTGAAGTACTTGTTCAATCAAGAACCCAGGTTCGTGAAGCATTTAGATCGCTTTCGAGCCCAGCTCACACCCCTAGGGTTTAGGGAGATGGACACTGATGACCTCCTAGCATGTGGAGTCATCAGAAACATAGGAAATAGGTTCCTATCCTGGGAAATGACCTTTATTTTCCTTCTCCAGGAGGGACAAATGGAAGAGGAAGCTTGACCTCAAGCCTTGACCTTGCCCCTGCCTTTCCGATCCTCTTATTATTTCTATAGATGAGCCCAACATCTACAATGAAGAGCCCATAGATGAAGAAACTGAGGAGCGGGAAGCTGCATTGGCCCTGGAAGTACTCCAGCAACCTCCTGAGCCCCATTCTACTTCTCAAATTCCATCCACCTTGGCACCACCTCTGTTGACCCTGCAACAATGATATGGTTTCTTGCTCCCCTTCTTGTCGATGGAGAACAGTACCTCTTTCTCCATGACATAGAGGTTATGTTTGGTCTCTGGGAGGATGAAGCTCTTGGTATCCTATGTGGATATGAGGTGGACACAACTATGCAAGAACCTGGGTTTTTGGGAGCAGATGATTCAATAGAAGAGGTTCTTGCTTTAACACTGGCCCAAATCAAAGATGCAGAGACATCAATCTACTCGAACCTACCTGATGTTCTAAAAGAAGCCTCCACATCTCACTCCAGATAGCAGGAGGCCTCTGGATCCATCCTCATTGACAAAGAGGAAGGGATTGAGCATGATGACTCCATAGTGGTAAGAAACTATGAGCTTTGAATTTCTTCTCTCTTGGTATACTTTTGCTTTAATGGAATTCTGATGTAATGTTGGACTGTTGCAGGAGGCATTTGAGGTCGACCTATTCTCATCTCGGCAATGCCTTGTTCACCATAGCTTCGATCGAGATCACTCACTGGCACATTAACTTGGCTAAGCAAAAGGGCGCTTTGTTGTTATCCACAAAAAGTTTTCTCCACATGGCACTGATGACCTCCTGAAGTGCAAGGCCTTGTCAAGAGTGATTGGTCATGCTGACATCAATCGCAATGCTGACAAGGTCATTTTGTTGAACTGCATGGCTGCCCTCAATGCCTTTGGAACCAATTTTCAAGATATGGCAATGACGGCAGCTGCCATGTCCCTGGCCAGCAATGACAATAGCAATGACTCTCTATCGACTAGGTTTAGAGCTAGGAGTGTATTTGGGAATTCAAAGCCCAATGTTCTTAGTGTTTTAGAGAAGAGAGAAAGGCTCTGAAGCCTTATTGTATAGAAATTTTATTTTATATGAATACAGCTATACTTTTTATACAGTGCCCCATTTTGTGTTCTTTGACAAAATTTATTTTATACTGTCATTTTATTTTGTAACTTTAATTGTTGTTGGCATTAATATTTTCATTCACTATTCTGTTCAAAGCATGCGATCAGATAAATATTTGCGCTATAATGGTCATTTCTGAGCAATCCAGTAAGAATCTCGCCCTGCGACAGAAGGCAAATGTGTTCGGCATCATGCAGGGAGCCCAAAAATGGCAAAACCCACTATGGTGCGTATGGGGCCTACTTGACCAAGGGAGCCCAAAAATGGCAAAACCCGCTATGGTGCGTATGGGGCCTACTTGACTTGGTCAAGTAGGCCCCATACGCACCATAGCGGGTTTTGCCATTTTTGGGCTCCCTGCGTGATGCCGAACACATTTGCCTTCTACCACACGGTGAAAAAACATCATTTGACCACTCAAATTCACACTAAACTTGCATAAACTGATGGAAAGCATCACGTAACATGTATAATAACATGGGAACAATAATAGAACATAAAAATTACCTACTTTACTCACATATAGTTAGTATACTTATGAATTTCAAAGCAGACAAGCGGCCATGGAGCCATGTCCAAAGGCTAGTGCAGGGTCTCCCAAAGATTAAGAGGCACAAAAAATCAGGAGTGAAGGCACTTCAAGAGATCCGCAAGTTCCAACCCACTGTGGACAGTCTCATTCCCCATGCACCCTTCCAGTGTGTTGTATGTGAAATAGCACAGCATTACAAGAGTGATGTGCATTTCACTTCAGGCGCTATGGGAGCAATTCACGAGGCAACTGAGTAGATGACAGTAGGTCTTTTTGAAGACGTGAACTTATGTGCTATCCATGCCAAAAGAGTAACAGTGATGGACAAGGACCTTGCACTTGCCAAGCACATCCGCTCCGATCCCTCCCTTAGGCCCTAGATGTTGTTTAGGTTCATTTGGTGTAACCTGAATCATTTTGTAAATCTTTGCCCTTTGAGGCCAATGAATAAAACCGGTTGAAGTAGATATTGAAGTGCAAGTTAGTCTAGCAATTTGTTCTCTTTGGCTGCGTTTTGGTTTCCAGTTTGCTTTGTCCTTGGTCTCTTTTCCTTTTCACAAGGCTGTGAGATAGCAAGCTGAGGCTCTTACTTAGCTCGTACTAGAGGCTCCTCATATTTGATCATCTCGAGGCACAGAGGGTTGATGGTGCTCTTCCATGTGGTCTGCTTGGTTGGAGGATTGGGGCTAAGGTTCATTATATCTGCAAGCCCACCAAATAGTTCCTCTTGTTGTGGCCCCTGTAATCTCTCCATCTCCTCTCTTTGCCTTTCTTGCTCCCCGTGGTCTAGATGCTCCACACCAGGACCCCACAAAGGAGGGAGGGGCAGTTGATCAGGATTGAGTGGACTATTTTGCCCCTCTCGGGAGACCTCTCTACTTCCACGATTAGTTGTGTGGAAGGACTAAGAGGACCCCTCATCGTGCTTAGATCCCTCATCATGCTGGGATTCCTCATGGTGTTGAGATCCTTTGGATCCCCCATGAGAGTCGGATGGTGGGGACTCGCGTTGCTTAGACTCTTGATGAGGAGAACCACCTTCAGATCCTTGGTGATCAAACCCCTCTTGGCCACTAGGGTTTGTAGTGTGTTCGGAGAGTGTGTTCGGAGGCCATGGCGTTATGAGGAGGACAACGGGTAGCGTCTAAACGGTGTTAAGTGGGCCTAGCAGTTTGTTTAACTCATGCCATAGAAATGAGGGAGTTTAGGGGTTTAAAGTGCTTTATATAGTCTTTTTTAAAGTAATTTAGGGTTTTTCTTTTAAATTAGGGTTTTTTGAGTGCACCTCCTCCCCCACAATCTTTTGTCGCCAGTTTAGTAATACTTTAATCTTCACCACCCTCCCTCCCAACTCACTCACCCCTCCGCCCTGCCATGTCGCACATGCAATTCTGCAATTTTCAAACAAATTTGTGAATTTTGGAATCTATAATTGACTCAAAATAGTGTTAACTTTATTTCATCAAACATTTTACATTTGGGGCTCTCTTAGGACCTAATGCCTCCCCTGTCTGACTCTACGTTGCAACCAAAGCACAACCCCTTGGCTCCCTGTTGAGGACTTCCAAGCACCACATCTCCTTGTCTTCTTGACATGTTGAACTACTTTTGCCACTTGAAACCTCTACCTTATCGCTCTTGAGAGTCATGGGCCTCTAGACATTTATAAAACTAATCGAACATTTCATGTAGTGCATTGCTTCACGCGATACTACCCCCATGCCTTGTATTCTTGAAGTATGTTGCCTTTGCTCTGTAGTGTGATTTCTCCATTCCTTGAGTATTCCAAATGGACAAAGGGCCCCATTGCTCCACACACTAGGCATAGCAGCAGAGAGAGCTCTGGAATAGGATGCATGGCATAGTACTTTGTGGGTGGGGATGATTCAGATGCAGACATGCTAGAGGGTGATGGTACGATCTACTATGATATCATTGAGATGGGCGGCATCTTGTAGGATGCACGGGGGAAGGATGTCATGTCCTTCATGCGCTTTGTAGTTCATAACAACTACAAAGATTGCATTATTCCATTCAAAGAGTAGAAAACAAGTTTGGTTGAGGATACCATCAAGACTATACATAGGAGGTATCCCAATCTAGAACATCATGAGTTTACTGACAAATGGCCAAAGACAAGGATTACCACTATCCTTGCCAATAAGAGGTCTTTGCTTAAGAGGCAGGCACTAGTCGAGATTGCCAAGAGAGAGGGAGGACAACCACCAAGGGGCCAACCACACACCATGCATAAGCGCGAGTGGAAGAAAGCCATGAAGGTAGCAAAAGAGGACTCCAGTCTGCAGCACATAGAGGCATGATGGATTTAGATGGAGTGATATGGAAACATGTATTTTGGAGCAAGGGGGATTGCATCATGGGAGGCCCAATTTGTAAAGTATCGATCTCAAATTATATTGTGTTTATGTGGTTTATTAGGATGTTGTTCCTTTGTATTAACCCCTCTGCAAATTATGTCATCTTGCAGCTTGATATCATGGGCGGATACCTTACTTCTGCCGAGATAGCCTACCATCTTGGACATCATAGGTGACATACTTGGAGGCACTTCTATGATGAGGGGCTGAGGCCCAGTATATCTAGGCTACCGGAGCACCCTTACAGGTATTTAAAAGTACTTACAAAATGTCAATGTTGTCATTAAAGATTTGATTTTTTATACATTGATACATGTTGTCCCTTGTTTCCAGGCTCTTTGGGATATAATTAAAGAGGAAGATGGCGAGGATATTGAGGAGGAATTGAGCATCTCTCTATTATATAGACATGCCTTTAGATGCGGGTCTATAGACATGCCCGTCACTTTTTTTTTAAATTCAATAAACACGTCTGAAAATGCATCTATAGATGCATTGTGTTGTTGTGTTATTCTATTAGTAGTAAGCGCCTATTTGCCAATGGTAGATTTACCACCCAATTTTTTACTATTTTCTTTTTAAACCAATAAGGCTTTGTCATCATTGCATGCATGATTTTGCGAAAAAGGTGTTCATGGATGTAAATCGTGTAAAAAGTGCACGTGATTCTGCGAATATGTATCCCATATTAGCATAAAGAGTAATGTAGTGCATGGACTACTTAATCAAATTGTATTTTATTCCCTTGATTTTAGAAATGCTTACACCTAAAATGGCTACACCTAATCATGTTTTGGCCTAGTAGCATGATTAAAACTTTGCCAATTTGAACATGAACCAGGCATGAACCATCCTTTTGAAGATCGATGTTTGATTCAGATTCTCTCAAGCTTAAGATGCTCCTTATAATTTCCACTGTGAGTACTCTCTGAGTCTCTCTATATCCACTCTGAGTACTCTATGAGTCTCTCTATATCTTTTAATCTCTCTCGCGTGATATGCATAATTATATAAACTTGTTACTTAGGGCTTGTAAGCCCCTCCAATCTGTCACGTGAACTCGCCCACGTTCATCATTCATGTGAAGAATTGATGAGCTTTTCGTATGATGATGCACGTTCTAGCGAATCTAGCCGTCGCACGGAGACTATACCGAACTACTACAAGAATACGTGGCTCACGGCCTCAGGCTTTCCGTAATTCCGTCCTCGCGAGAAATTCTCGTGTGTAACAGTATATATACATGAATATACATGATACATCGTTTCAGTACCATCGTATTTTGAACCAGATCATATCTTTCGAAATTAAGCCCGTGGCCTGTGGGCCGTGAGCATCTTCTCCAAAGATAAAATCTTAACTACGTTGTGCACTCCGTGCAAATCATGCGTCGGAACTTCGGAAGACGGATTGCTATAACGATTATTAACGAGCTTGACATTCCCATCAAATCCGTGAGAGCAAGTAAAGAAAAGTGAGTACACTGTACAATGCTTAGAAAATGCAGTGATTACTGCGATGCTTGAAGCAAGAAACCGGAAAGCTGATACAAAATTACAAATTACGCACCGCACAAAGAGAGAATTGTACGACGGACGAGCCACATAATTTGTTACTTTTTGATCGTTAAGGACAAGTATCTAGCCACATAAAAGAGGGCAGTCGCAGCGTTTTCTAGTGTGCAGGAGCTTGGCCGGTCGAGCATCCAGACACAGAATGTCTCGTGAATGTAAGGGCAACTATGTGTGGCCTGGAAATTGCAGGTCGTTTTTTTCGAGATCCCAGTTCTCAGGCTCTATATGCAGCAACGTGGCCAGAGAAGATTCCTACTGTCAGGAAATGAAATGCTAAAGTCGAACACAGGAAACACGGAGACCGTGACGATTGTCTTTCTGCCAGGTACGCTGCATAAGCGAAGTTGGTGTGAAAACGATCGGACGCAGGCTGTGATAAAGAGAGGTGAACCGCCTAGAATCGCTTTTGCTTTTTGAAGCCAGAGAATCCCGATTCCCCATGTTGTAGTATTTTATAGTATATACAACAACTAGCAAAGATCAGATTTTGGGAACGAAGAGGTACGAGGAACTTTGTATAACAAAGTTAGTAGGATTGCGGTCCGATTGCCAATTTGCGAATGAAGTCTGGAGTCTGGACAAGTAGAGTCGTCGAGAATGGCAGAATGATCCCACTGAACAAATTATTCGAATAGCTCACTGGGGACTCATCTACTTGAGAAGGTGAACAACCTTTGCGGCAATGCTTATCTCACTATGGCCCGATTGCATCCACATTGCCACACCCATCATATTGTTGATCATCTCTACAACCTTGCGGGGCTGCTGCCGCCCAGCGCCTTTTACTGCCAGTTTGTGCGGTTCTTGTACGCGTTGTGCACCTTTCCGGACCTCTGATTTGGCCTTTCCTAACTCAAGAGTACAGGTTCATCCTTTATCCCATTGTGCCTGAATCCGCTACCGAGACATCCCCTCCTTCAACCTTTTTCCCATCACCCGCTTCTGATCTAAAATTCAATGCTTAGTCATCTCCTGAATCGTGTCGCTTCTTTATTCATCGCTTCTCTGATCTCCGGCCCCGGATTTCTATAAAGATCAGAAGCCACGACTCACGGGCTACCATCAAACTTACAACAGCAGCCTTTAATCAGTAGACTCTAGACTAGGTCCTATAGCTCGAGAATGTGCCTAATTGCGGCTGATGTCTACCCATACAGAAATCATCAACCCCGCTTTCAACATTGCCTTACTGTCTGCGACTCCGCGTGTAAGCATCTCAAGGGTTGCTGAAATTAGCAGTGTGTATGAAGTACTTACAGTTTTGAATTTCAACTAATCTGCTCGAGAACCCATGGTAAGCATTGCCTTATCGTTTGATAAAAAGGTGTTTACAATAAGCCAGTCTGTACTAAGTTTAAAAGAAATCCTCAGGATCAACAGGGCGATGTCTTGAAGGCCGATGCGAGTTTGGAGAAGCTCCAGCTTATATGCGACGCTCCAAAGCACTCTGTGGAAGAAGCAAAAGCAGGCCAACTTCCATTGGCGTCACGTTTTCAGCATTGTTTAACGCGCAACCGCAGCGACGCACAATTAGAGGAGCTGGTAAAAAATAGCACACCGAGAATCGATGTTGAGGGCAAAATGGACAAGAAAACTGAGCGGAAGCATGGTGGCTGGAAGAGCATGCCATTCATCTTTGGTAATTACGCACATACTCATAGTAAGTAATCAATTGAGTACAAGTGGAAGCAACCTACTAAATAATGTGATCCCTGGCTTTGTAGGAAATGAAATTTGCGAGAAGTTGGCGGCCATCGGATTCAGCGCAAATCTTATTATGTACTTGACCCAAGAACTTCACATGGACAACATAAAAGCAGCGAACGCTTTAACCAACTTTGGAGGAACGTCCAGCTTAACTCCTCTGATTGGAGCATTTCTTGCAGACGCATATGCGGGTCGTTTCTGGATAATCACAGTCTCCTCCATCATTTACTTTCTGGTGAGTAGCTATTTATCCACATAAGAATGCTCGATGGCTCACCTGGAGAGCAATGCTCAAACCAGAACTGAATTAGCTCTCAGGTTTGACGTGGCATGCAGGAATTCTGTGGTCTTATGCACGTTTGCAATCGGCGATACCCACAGACACTGATTTCGTGTTGCTAAACTCGCAGGGAATGTCCCTCCTCACTCTCACAGCGATCGATCCTTCTCTTCGTCCCCCGCCATGTTCAAGCTTCTCCTGCGTCCCTGCTTCCAACAATCAGCTGGCGATGGTGTTTCTGGGATTCCTTCTGACGGCCGTTGGTGCGGGGGGAATCCGTCCTTGTGTAGCTGCGTTCGGAGCCGATCAGTTTGATGCGAGGAGCGCCAAGCAGGGCAAGAAGCTCAACAGTTTCTTCAATTGGTACTACTTCTGCATGGGTATGTCTGCGCTGCTGGCCGTGACGGTGATAGTATATGTGCAAGACAACGTGGGGTGGGGGGTTGGGTTCGGCATTCCGGCAGCGCTGATGTTGGTGTCGATCGTGAGCTTCTTCGTGGGGCTGCCGCTCTACGTTCACGAGCCGCCCATGGGCAGCCCTCTCACCAGGCTTGCTCGCGTCGTGGTGGCTGCTTTTAAGAAACGGAATCTCGCTCTTCTTACCTCGCAGCAGCAGCCACTTCTTTATGAGCTTAACGAGAAGGAAATGCAGCGCGGGTATACCACCATGCAACCTCGCCTTCTCCACACTCCTCAGTTCAGGTGAAGCCCTCCTCTTATTAGATTGGTCTCTCTCTCATGTCCGTCCCTGTTCGCTCTTTCTCTTTCCCCTCTCTCACAACTTATTACAATGGGCACAATCGATATTGCAAGCTCCCACACTAATTTTAGGTTGGTTAACTCGAATTCATGACCACGCTATCTCTATATCTATATATGATTTTCTAAAGCACGAGATCTGAGAATCAGTCAAGGATAAAAGCATGCGACTTCTAGTAGGGTATGGTAGAGTCTCTCTAGCGGGCTGCAGCAAATCACGAACGCTAATTGCTGTGCGTGAGGTGGTGATTCTAGCAGGTTTCTTTATACGCTAGTAACAGCAGATAAGGTGCTAGCAGCAATGTAACTGCTTGTGGAAACTCTAGCCATAGCCGGCCAGTAATAGGCAGATGAAATCGATTTGGCATGTCGCTTGCAAGGTTGCTGTGGAATGAATAATTGTTGTCGTTGTTGTTGGTGGCAGATATTTGGACAGGGCGGCGATGCAGGTGGAGGGAGACACGAGGGAGGACGGGAGCGTGGATCCATGGCGACTGTGCACAGTGACGGATGTAGAGGAGCTCAAGACGATATTGCGCATGGCACCCATCTGGGCAGCGGGCATTCTTCTTATCACTGCGTCTGCCCAGCAGAACACCTTCTCGGTGCTTCAAGCGCGCTCCATGGATCGCCATCTCTTGCCGCATTCGTCCTTTCAGATTCCCCCAGGCTCCATGAGCGTCTTCTCCATCGTCTCCCTCCTCATCACCGTTACCCTCTATGACCGCTTCTTCATGCCCTTCGCTCGCCGCTTCACCGGCCACGCTCGTGGCATCACCTTCCTCCAGCGCATGGCCATCGGCTTCCTCCTCTCCACCGTCGCCACCTTGGTTGCTGCCTTTGTGGAGCTAAAACGCAAGCACTCTGCACGCCTTCACCACCTCCTCGACTCCCCCCACTCCACCATCCCCCTCACCGTCTTCTGGCTCTTCCCCCAGTACTCCCTCCACGGCATCGCCGAAGCCTTCATGTCCATCGCCCATCTCGAGTTCTTCTACGACCAGTCGCCCGAAAGCATGCGTAGCACCGCCACCGCCCTATTCTGGACCAGTATCTCCGCCGGCAGCTACCTCAGTACCTTTATTGTCTCCGTCATCCATCGCACCACCGATGGCCCTAACGCATGGCTGCCCGACAATCTTAACCGCGGCCACCTCGATTATCTCTTCTGGTTGCTCACGGTCCTACAGCTCGCTAACTTTATCTTCTTCCTCGTCTCGGCGCGCTGGTACAAGTACAAGCCTGTACTTCAGCCGGACATCCAATTAGCTGCTGCTGACGCTCACCACGACACTACAGACCCGCGAAAAGTTTAAGCTTTAAGCATTGCCCCCACTCGGTAGTAGCTTCTGTTCGAGTGCTGAAATTTGAGATCTGCACAGAGCACAGCATATTCCATAAAATTCCGTGTACTAATATGATATTTTCAGTACATACTACATAGCTGCTTGTACACAAAACATGTTACTATTATGGCCCTGCTTTTAACTAGCCCTTCGTATACTATGTTACATTTTGGCCCAGGTGCATCGTTGTTGCTACTCGTGCTTACGCTCAATATGACCAAGTCATCATTCTTGACCAACTTTTTGGCCTAGGGGGCAGGTCATAGTGACGAAATGAGCCCAAACAATTGAAATTCACGATTAGGAATATTTTAATTCAGGTTATTTCCATGGCATCCCAATATTTGGGTGCGTTGCAATATTGTTCCAAGTGTGTGTGTGATAAGTGCTGGTCTGTTTTGGACATTTACCAGTGTGGTGTAGTGGATTGATTGTCCAAATGGGTGATCTGCAAGTTGGAGCGTACGTATGTAGAGTTGTATCTAGGCCATATAAGGCGTCCTTCAAGTGCCTTTCGTTTTCATAGCATTGACGTGACGTCGACACTGATTTTCACTTATATCTCACCTTGTAAATGTCTACAGGAGCTGTTGAATCAATGGACACCAGAAGCGACACGTTTGGGCGAGGTTGAACCTTTTTCATGTTCTTATTTCTGCTTGCATATCCTGTATCGTGTGCATGCTCTTTGACCTGCACCTCACCTCCATTTCTTCTAATTTACCTCTTGCATCGTGTGCATCCTTTTCGACCTGCACTTCACCTGCATTTCTTCAAATTTCAAATTCTGAATTCAACTTTATTTCATTGGCTTGTCTTGTATCTGCATGTGCAGGGCTAAAGAAATACAAAGCCAATGAAGGATCCTGTTGCACTGATGACGCTGACTCAATGGATGTTCAGAAGGGGACGGGTGGCACGGATGTAGATACAGGTCGCTACCCATTTTTTGGCCATTGGAATAGTTGGAATAGTAGTGTTCTCTGTTCAATACCCAGTCGCTAAGGTAGGTCATCGTGAAGCAAGGGTGCCAGTGAGCTGCTCTGCAACATGCATGATTACATCGTCTCTGCCATGCACCACGATAGATGTTCCAGTCGACTTGCTAGATGTGAAGCATGCTTCCGACAAAGGTGTCTCCTTCACTTAGTTAGTTGGTGAGAAGAAGAAGAAGAAGTCCTCCCTCAAGAGAGGTTTTGAGGTTGTGGTAGATCAGGCATATACCGAGGGTAAGATCATCAAGCATTCTTACCAGTGTTATCATAATAGTAGATTAAATTAAATGTGCAATCTTTTCTTTTGCAATTCGCAAGCTCCTTAAGGATGACCATGTTAAACGTACCATGAAGTGCACGATGAACATTTACGTTTGGCATTTGAGCAAGAAACGTCCCTCAATGATCTTAGGCTCTAGCATTATCCTTTGAGCCAAGGCAACATTGTCCTCAGTTCTTAGAGTGATATTCTTTGTGTTTCTTGGCATAAAAATTTATAGGCTCTCAAGCTCCTGACAGATGCATTCACCTCATCCACCATTCTCTATGTTTGTAAACATCCATTCCTAGACTTCCCTTGACTCACTTCTAAATTAAATAGTGTCTTTGACTTGGAATCCCATTTCCCTTTTCACGGTTTTTGCTATCAGTCATTAGCGCATTTTCTAAAGGCTAGAATGCAGATTCATGATAAACGTTGAAGATACATGAATCCTATTTAGAGTATGTAGAAGCTGAATTGCAAGGGAGTGTACATTGTTGCTAATCCATGCACCTTGAGCTCAATAGAAAGTATTAGGGACATCAATTTTGTATTGGATGGTGGAGAAGCCACAAGTAATGAAACGATGATCGTGCACTTCTTCCAGAAAAATGGCTTAACCACACCCATGTCCTAGGAAAAGAGATGTTGACAAAGTTGAATTGTTTGGTTTTATTCCATTCATCCTGCAGCACAATTTAAGCTATGGCTCATGCACAAATGTGGAGATTCCAAGGGACATTTTTCTAATATTTCAAAGCTATGTATAGCAGATATAGGAACTTGCTGCATCCTTAGGTAAGCTGATTGGAGCAATGAAGGGAGGTTCAAAGGTAACTCAAGATGTAGCACTCAATATTTTGTCTTCTCATGCAAGCTTGGGGTGCAGGGACCATAGGAGAGCCAGTAGTAGGGGAATCTCAATCGATGAGGGATTGATAAAGTCTTGAACTCTAAGGTCCCCTGAGAGACCAAGGAGTCTATCACAGCCCTTACCTAGGATGGGTGTGTGGTAGTGAGGAGAAGTGTGGCGAGCATGTCAATGTTCATATCCAAACCGAAGGATAGTGGATATAAGCAATAAATCATAAAGCATTATCTAGACGATTGATTTGGTTGCGAGTTTCTATCCTTGCCATTTTGGATCTCATTGGCTCTTGAAGGCCCCCACAAGAAGAGAGAAAGGTACCATGGATCTCACAACTTTGAGTGCCCCATGAAAAGAGAGAAAGGTACCATGAGCTCATTTGGTGGTTTAAGCAAATGTTATCCATATTCTTGGTGTCTGTTTTCCTTGCACTGCCAATTTACCTTCATATGCAACAGCTCCTGAAGGTGGTGTTGTATTGAAATCTGCAAGGTAATTTGAAGGTCTCGAATTGCAGTGGTGTTGTTTTATGCTTGCAAGGTACTTCCAAATTTTTGCATTAGAAGAGATGTGAAGAATGTATATGTGGTTTCCTAGAGAAAATTAGGTGTTGTACTCAAATTTGCAAGGTACTTTAAAGGATCTCGAATTGGCGCAGCGATGTTGTTTTGAAGCTTGCAAGGTACTTCTAGATTTTTGCATCACAAGAGACATGAATAATATATCGCTGGCTTCTAGGAGAGGATTAAGAAGCATACTAGAAGCTCTAGTATCGCCAAAATGCCCTCTCCCTTTTCCTTCACCATGCCCATTACCTTCATTTCCTCTACATCATCCTCTGCCTCCTCCCTTGATCTCTATCACCTCAAGTGTAACCTCAAAAAAAATGATGTTGCTTCCACCTTGACTCAAGCCCTCCATGAGGGGGTAGTAAATAAAATGATGCACTAATTTTTCATGTACTTGCAAAGTTCCAATGTCCATCAAACTCCAAATATGTAGCTAGGAAGGTAGAATATCCCAAATTTACATGTGCATGCTATTATGTGAACAAAAAATATGTAGCAATCATCAACAATGATACCTCCAATCATCCCCCAATCATCTTATTGGTAATAAACTTTGCATAGGTCTTGAGTAGTTTCCATATCCCTCCAAAATTTTGATTTTGTTGATGGCGCTTTTCGCATTCAAGAGTACATCTTTGGAGATGGTGTATATGCACTTACAATATGGTTCATTAGTCTATATGATACCCCTAGCATAGACCTGAAATGCAAGTTCAATTTCTATCTATCCTCCACCTGAATTGTTGTGGAGCATGCATTCGGCCGATTGAAAGGCCAATCACAGTACCTCAATAAGAAGTTCATAAACCCGTAGCCTAAGCTGGAGCAAGGAGTATAGTGGCATGTTACATTTTGCACAATATGCTACTGGCAGCAACAATTGGGGATGTGCCATAAGATGAAGATCGCTTTGACCGACCACCAGATGCTCTTGCTTGGTATGTTGTGTCACTACATCGAAACTTGTAATGCCACTTCAAGATACTTTGTCATGTTTTGGGAATGCAAAGGCTGCATCAGCTTGGGCAAGCGCACAACCAGATGCTCTTGCTTGGTATGTTGTGGCACTACATCGAAACTTGTAATTCCACTTCGAGATACTTTGTCATGTTTTGGGAATGCAAAGGGGATCATTATTATATATGCACATAGATGGTGATAGAGGCTCGAGGACACATGTGGTCCTATTGATCCAAGTTCGAACCTCAACTTGCCCTCAACTTGCCATAGGCCCAAACAACTCACAGTTGACCTCCTAGACTGACCAAGTTAAAATCTAATTGAGGGCTATCTAAAGAATTCCTCACATAAGTTTTCCTAGGAAGAAATAAAACTACCATAGAAGGTGCTAGAGGATATGCTCATATTGGCATCAAGAAAGGTTGGATTACTACAGGTTACATCAAATACACATTTTGTGATTGGTGCATTTGATCCAAGATGAGCTATTAGGTCCCTAAGCTCAAAGTTTTTTTTTTCAAGCCTATAGCAAAAGGCTAGACAAGGAACCTAAGAACAATGATGATGATGTGAAGCACTAAATCCTACTTTGCACAGAGGTTTATTAATAATCAAAATTAAGTATTCCTGTTGAGGACTTATACAACTCCTATTCAAATTGGAAAAGTAGTTATGCCCATGGTTACTTAAACAATAGCAAGGGTCATTCTAACCCTTACTTGTAGTAATTTCAAGTATGACAATATCCATAAAGTCCAGTCACCTTTCATGAGCGTTGAGTGCAAATTGCTTGTTTTTTAATAACTTTGTTGATAACCAATGTCTTTGGCAACTGTAACAATCAACGAGAAATCTTAAGTCTTTATAGAGGAATCTCTTTGGCTAGCAAGTCATACTCCTTAGTATAGAGTGAAGGTAAAAAAGAAGTTTTGAGAGATGATAGAATAGAAGATGACCTATAGGACTACCATGGCTGACTCAACAAAGTAGAATGTGATTTGTGACTATAGAACAAGCACTATGTAGACAATTTAATAATTCATCTTCAAAAATCAAAGCATCAAGGACCATAGGAAACTATGACTATGGTTTTGATAAAAAGGAAATGAGTAACCAAGGAGGTAGCCAAGAGGTAGAAAATATTTTGATTCCTTGCAGAAGCTGTGTCAAAATAATGCTAAGGGTGAGAGCCAAGTGCTATGAATACCAAATTCTCATATTGGAAAAAGAAGTACAATAATTTGAGGCGATGTTGCATCAACAATGTGAGGTGGTCACCCATCCATTTCTTCAAACCTATCCTTGTTGCAACTCCCAAATAAACCAATGCATGGATCACCAGTTGCAAGTCAAACAAGTGAGAAGATTTGGCAGAGCTTGTGCAGGTGGACCCTGAGACCCGTGGTCAAGTGAGAAAAAGATG
This sequence comes from Dipteris shenzhenensis, assembly GCF_047967505.1. NCBI lineage: Eukaryota > Viridiplantae > Streptophyta > Polypodiopsida > Gleicheniales > Dipteridaceae > Dipteris > Dipteris shenzhenensis. The sequence goes on along the minus strand of NC_141601.1, from coordinate 4,549,668 downwards.
CACTAGAAAAATCCAAGGCACCAAAAATTGAGAGGGAAGGGGGGAAGCGGGAAAAGCCAAATGGGTCTCTCCCAAACATCTAACTCATCAATGGGATAGAGTGCCTCGAAGGCAGACTAGCTTGAGTGTCTTTGCTTAGTGTTGCTTATGCACCAAACTTTCAATGCGGTCATATGTTAGAACATTGTCTACCATTGGCCCAGCAAACTCACGACCATGGCCTTTGTTGGCATGTGCACTTTCCCCTTTATGGTATCTATCATTTATGCTATGCATTATTTGTAATAGCTTTCAAAGGGAAAAAGGAGTTTTCTAAAGTATGACACAATTACATGCAAGGTAATCATTGGTCAAATGCAAGTCTAGACTTGGATATTGTTGTCTTGTGCATTAGAAACTTTTAGCCCCAAAAATTGAGAGGGAAGGGGGAAGGGGGAAGCGAGAAAACCCAAATGGCTAGTTCATCGACAGCCAGGACTCTGGTGTATATGTAGATAATGTTTGCTATCTCAATCTCCTCCCCTTCTCACGACTCGTGCTTTCCTGAGCTCTTCTTGATCCCTAGCCTGTACTTGCTCGAGGTCTCGAGCCGACGTTGCTGCTTCTAAGAGTTCTAAGTGCTTCTTGACTCGTCACTCTATGCTGTTGCTGTTGCTGGAGTCTCATGTGCGCGTTCTAGTCTATTCTTGAATTTCTGTTGCTATCGCTCTGATCTCTGTAGAGTCCGCACCATACACTTGGGTCCTACACTCCATGTACTCGGCCATTTTCACTCCTACACTCTAGCGTGGTGTGACTTTAGGGCGGGTCATGCAATAAATTAAGACATGCAATCATTATGATTTTCTTACGTGCTTAGAATATATTAAGACCACTTTTGAATTATTTTTTCTTACACACATATACCTAGGATTTAGAGCTTTCGCAAAATTTCAATTCGACATGCAATCATGACACTTTTCATGCCCCACCTGATCCGAGGATCCGATAGAACAATGGCACCACGATTGCATTCTAAAAACACACTTTAGATATGCCATCATGATGCTTTTCTTACCCCACCTGATCCGAGGATCCGATAGAACAATGGCGCCACAATTGCATTCTAAAAACACACTTTAGACATGCCATCACGATGCTTTTCTTACCCCACTTGATCCAAGGATCTGATAGAGCAATGGCACTGCAATTACATTCTAAAGGCACACATACACAAATTTGATTTTGTTTAGACATGCAATCATGATGCTTTTCATGCCCCACCTAATCTGAGGATCCGATAGAACAATGGCACCACGATTGCATTCTAAAAACACCCTTTAGACATGCAATCATGATGCTTTTCATGCCCCACCTGATTCGAGGATCTGATAGAACAATGGTGCCATGATTGCATTCTAAAAACACACTTTAGACATGCCATCACGACGCTTTTCATACCCCACCTGATCCGAGGATTTGATAGAGCAATGGTGCCACAATTACATTCTAAAGGCACACATACATAGATTTGATTTTGAGCTTTTGTAAAATTCATTTAGACATGCAATCATGACACTTTTCATGCCCCACTTAATCTGAGGATTTGATAGAATGGCACCACAATTTCATTCTAAAAATACACTTTAGACATGCCATCACAACGCTTTTCTTACCCCACTTGATCCGAGGATCTGATAAAACAATGGCACCGCAATTACATTCTAAAGGCACACATACCACATTGCTTTCTCAAATTTCACACAAGAGATACGTAATTAAAACTTAAGAACTTCTATCGTTACAAAGCATACCATGAATCTTGTTTTAAGTGCAGCGATTGATTCATGATATGTGTTCTCTAACTTACTAGTTTTAGTTTCCATGGATTTGTAATGCATAACATAGAAATGTAGCATAAGTAGCAAAGTGCATAACATAAAGATAATATAGAAATGTAGAAATGTAAGAATCTGATCGAAAGATAAGATGCATACCATGAGTACATTTTGAAATGTAGCATAAATATCCAAGTGCATAACATAAAGAGAAGGTGTGTGTCTACTACATTGTCTAACATATTAAATCATGTGTGTGTGTGTGTGTGTGTGTGTGTGTGTGTGTGAGAGAGAGAGAGAGAGAGATTCTTTTTTTTTTAAACGTATGTGTATGTATCTGTGTGTGTGCGTCTTTGTGTGTGAGAGAGAGGGAGAGAGAGAGTCCAATTACAAATAGCCATGCTACCATGCTACCTGCATTACAAAAGAAGAGTTCTTTTAGCTCTCAAAGTTTCTTCAAAGAAAAAAAGACACCATGCTTATATTTCACTCTAAAAAATAATCAATCTAGATAATGCATAAAAGTTAGAGACTCACTCCTTTTAAGAGCTCCCAATGAAGTAGAAACTATAATGTAGAACTTTTAATATACTCTATTCAAAGGTACTATAACCCTAGAATCTTAACCCTTTGAATTTCTTTTGAATTCTTGCAAGGATTTAATCGCTAGAAAAAACAAAATCTAATCCTAGTTTTCAATAAAAAACAAAAACAGTTTTTAAGGTTTTTAAGGGTCTGCAAATACAAAACAAAACAGTACATTCTTGAAAGAAATCGTATGAGGGTTCAAAAAAGAGTCTACAAAATCGTATGAAGGACTAAGGCTTTTATGGTTTTTAGGAATCTACAAAATCGTATGAGGGACTAAGGTTTTTAATGTTTTTAGGAGTCTACTAAATCGACTAAGGTTTCTAAGGGCCTACAAATACAAAACAAAACTTGAAAAAACAAAAAAAACAGTACATTATACCTTATATGTTGAGTCGAATCTTCGGCTTCTCCTGGCGTAGTACGGAATCATGGTGCAGGGCACAGTCTTTGGAGTCTGGATGTTGAGTACTGGCTGCTCTACTCAAGTGCAGTCTAAGAGGCTCTTGCTCAAGTGCGCACAGGATAGGATGGGGCCGATCGATGGGCAATCTTTGAGGAACTAGTTGCAGCAGCGCACGCACCAAACAGCACCTGCAGTAGGCCGCGGGTCGAAGCAGACTGAGCTTTGGACATACAAACTATTGGCATGACAGCAACAGAATATGGAGGCGCAATCTCTATATGGCCAGGTTTCCCGCAATAGTAGCAAGTACGTTTGTCTTTGGTTTGAACTCGTTTTCACTACATATGCAGTACCTCCAGTGAATGTATCTTCTTTATGCTTTGTCTCAGCCATAAGAAGTCCTACACAGTCAATGAAATCTGCTTCATTGTTGAGAAGTAGAATTCGTGCAGTCTCGAAATATTTAGCTGGGAGGCTTTTCAAAAGAATTGCACTCTGGTCCTCGTTTGTTGTCTTTGCTCCAATATCCTAAAGTTGCTTCAACACGGATTGCATACGGTTGAGAAAGGTGGCGAGATCCTCACTGTCATCCATTCGCAGATCATACAAATGTTGTTTTAAGTTGGCTCTCGAATGTTGAGGCCCCCTAGTGAACGAAGAAAAGTTCGGTGTAATTGTAACTCATTTTGTTATGGAGGCCGTTACGTGGCTCCTGCCACCTTTTTTAGACATAAAAAATACGATAGATTTGAGGATCTTGGTGCTACATTTGGCTTAAATATCCAAGCTGAGAATATAGCAGAGTTTGAAGATAATAATGATTTAGAAGATGATGATAGTGGTCCACTCCATGTAGAGAATGCTATGGATAATTTAGAAGCACATGCTGAACTTTTGAGGGAGTTACAGAGTGAAAATGAAGATGGAGAAGAGTTTCAAGATGTAGCATTAGAGGATCAAATCTTAGGGAGTATAATTGAATTACAAGCATTATGGGATGATCATAAGGTCTCACTAGAATTACAGGATAAGATGCTTCGACATCTATTTGGAGGTTTAGGAAAGCCTAGTGTTGAAAGTAAGAAACCAAGCCTTAGTAAACTTTTGGTACAATTACATCAAACATGGGATGGTGATCTTAATGGCATTAAGACTCCTATAAGTTGGGAGCAATTTAGCTCTTTATTGAGTAGTCTTGGAATGGTTGAGACTCAACGCTTTAGGCTATGTATGGGATCACTTGAAAATGTACATGATCCAAAGTTGCTTCTACCTCCAAATGAGGATAACTACTCTAAAAATGTGATATATTGTTCATGTAGAAATGAAAATAAAAAAAGGAAACCTAAACGTGATTGCAAAGATTGTTGTCAAAAGTGTTTAAAGTGTGGCATCCCAAGGAAGGATATGCTCTTGTTTGATTATATACCTATAAGCAAGCAACTTCAACTGCTAGTTAAGAGTAGAATTTTTTTCACGAATTTCTTCAAATGTGGCATAATAAGGAAAGGTGGTTAGGAAAAGAACAAAGTGCTCAACTTGAACATATTTTTGACTTTTGGGATGGTTCCAAATGTCGTGATGTTCAAGACTTTTGGGATCCCAATTTCCTTTACGAGCTACCTGTAGTATGTGAAACCTCGCATTGCAAGAAAGCATATGCTACATTCCCTAGAAGTGTAATGTCAAGAACTCTACAATGTGGTTGGAATGAGGAAGAGAAAAAATACAACTTTGTCTGCACGGAGTGTCGCTTTCCAATCAAATGTGAAAAGAAGTATTGCAAGGGAGATCCTCACAACTTTGCATTGTTATTACATTGGGATGGTTTTCAAGCATCATGAACTACATAAAAAGACTGTTGTGTAGTGGAAATTTATATTCTAAACACTAAAAGAAAATCCATTGTGGGGGTTCTACCTGTTCTCTTTATACCCTTCAGTTGCAAGAAAATATTTAAAAGCTCAGGCGATGTTTTTAGTACCTTTCTTAAACCACTAGTAAGTCAATTAGAGAGTCTATTCACTGATGGAGTTGATGTAATATACAATTATCCAACAAACATGATTTTTGATGATGCATCTCAAACTTCTAAACAGTGCAAAATATGTGCCATAATAATGATGATAACAGAAGATCATCCTGCTCAATGCAAAATAGGACTTTTTAAAGATGGAGGTCAATATTTTTGTCGTAGAGACAAAGCTCACACTACTTTGGATTCTAGTAATCCATTATTTCAAGGACGCTATCTATATAATAGAAATAGATATCAGGGAAGGCATCCACCTCCCAAAAGAACAATATCTGAAATGGTAGATGCTTTATCAGAAGTGAAGAGATTTTGCACACAATTGGAAAGAGAATTCAAATTAAAAGTAGTAGGTTTATCAAGAAATTCAATCCTTTGAAGGTTATATGATCTATATGGCTTTAATTTACCACTAGATTTAGTGTATGATACAATGCATATATTATCACTAAACTCATTTAGTAAATATATATCTAGTCTAATGAAAGAAGCCACGAACGATATGAAAAAGAGAATTGACTCTTGTACCCAAGTAGTTTTCAAATCTTCTCTTGCCTCTATTCATCGTAATGCTCGATGGCCACATACTCCTAGCAAATATCATGACCTTTTTAAAGCTGAAGAAAACCAAAAGTTCACACAATGGTGTTTGCCATACATTCTCTGCATTGTCAAAGATATATCAAAGTAGATGTATGATTTGGGTATTCTCTTGATTGACATCACACATAGCTTTTATAACTTTAGCCATGACAATGGATGGTCAAAGGAGAACATGGAAGTTGTGAGAACTTTGTTACTTTCTTGGAGAGTTAGCAAGGAGGAGATATTCGAACCAAATTCATCTCCATTGGAGCATGTTGCTGGGTTTGCAAAAATGTTGGATGATGTCATTAGGCATGGGCTATAACATGATATATTTTGGTGTTATATCTTTGAGCGAGAATCCTCCTAGAAGTAAACATTTCTTCTAACAATCTAAATAATGAGATTACATATGGTCAATATCATAAGAGAAAGTTTTTTAGTGAAACTTTCTGTTCTATACAAAATGATAAAGATGGTCATAGGGCCTTATAAAAGAATGCTCAAAGATATGCATAAAACTCTTAGATCTCCATGTGGATATAATATGGATGATCTTGAGTCATGTGAATGTTGTGATTAGCATGAACATGGCCTTCTAGAAGTTTCTTCTATAGTAAAAGCACAAGACTTATGGAATAGGTGCATCAAATATGCTCAAACTACTTTTCCATGTGAAAGAGCTTTGACAAAAAAAGGGATAGCCATAACACCAAAGAAAAGAAAGTACACAGCTTTAACTGTAGAGGAATTACAATATGTTGAAAAATTCTTGGGAATTTATGATGACAAGTCGATACGAGTGACGATATATAGAAGGGTTTTATACAAGAGTGAGATTTATAGTAATGGGGATCGTATGGTCGTTAAGGTTGATGAAGGTGATCTTGAAACACAAAATATTGGGCTTTGGAAAGAAAAGATAAAATCTTTTTTCTCCATTCAGTATGCTGACTATTATAGACAATATATCATTGAAGAAAGTGGCCATGAGTCTCTATTTGTGGATGACACTACTGGCATGAGTGTCCTACAAAGAGACCATGTTCCATACAATTGGGATTGTGTAAGGCCGACAAGCTCATTACTTCATAAATTCATCCCCTTCCTATAGGTAGTAGGATCATTGCTTATAACACCTATTTCATTAATTTTGGACTTTTTGTGTTGTTTTTGGATGAAGCCCAAAAATCCTTCCCAAATGAAAACTTTACTTTATGAAAATATCCTTCCCAAATCAAAATTTTACTTTCTGAAAATATTCTTCCCAAATCAAAAGTTCACTTTGTGGCACTATCATATTCACATAAAAATATTGTTTTTTCAATCTATACTTTTGCACCAACATGCAAGAATTTGAAATAATCCTATATTAGAAATTCTAGCTATATCTAAGTTATTTATTAATTTAATTATTTTTAATATTTTTCCTTGACGTTTTTCCTTCCCAAATCAAAAGTTCACTTTGTGGCACTATCATATTCACATAAAAATATTGCTTTTTCAATCTATACTTTTGCACCAACATGCAAGAATTTGAAATAATCCTATATTAGAAATTCTAGCTATATCTAAGTTATTTGTTAATTTAATTATTTTTAATATTTTTCCTTGACGTTTTTTGTTGACGTGATAAATTTATAAATCCATGAAAGGAGACTTAAATATTTCATGAAAATAACATTGTCACTCGACAATATGCACAAAATTTAGCAAAACTTTTAATAAATCGAAAGAAGACATGATGCCATAAGACCCAAGTTTTGTATTGAACCAAAGAGGTATAATAGCAATTATAGCTATTATTATATGATTACATTGAGAGACGTTGCTCTTAGCTAGAGTCTTTATATCCAAAATGATATAGATTGAACATATGTTTACAATTTAAATTGTTGCTCTTAAAGAGCCTTAATTCGTGCCATCTGCATAATTTGACTCCCCATTGTCTTATTGCTCAATGTCATGACAGTCCCTTGCCAGGTGCCATCTGCATAATTTGACTCCCACTTGTCTTGCCAAGCCTTGCCCCTTGGGTGCATTGACTCCCCATTGTCTTATTGCTCAATGCGATAGTCCCTTGCCAGGTGCCATCTGCATTAACTCCCTATTGTCTTGCCAAGCCTTGACCCTTGGGTGACATCCAGTGCGAAATACAGGTGCCATCTGCATTAACTCCCACAAGTTATCTTGCCAAGCCTTGCCCCTTCGGTGCATTGACTCCCCATTGTCTTATTGCTCAATGTGATAGTCCCTTGCCAGGTGCCATCTGCATTAACTCCCTATTGTCTTGGCAAGCCTTGACCCTTGGGTGACATCCAGTGCATATTTTGACTCTCATTTGACATAGGAGGTGATGACTCTGATTATAATTGTCTTGGATTGGCTCCTTGCCTAGTACCCAAATAAAATCCTTCAATGGACTTCAATACAAAGCTTTAATCATGGACATTCTTCATTTGCGCTGTCTCCTTCTACTTTCTCCATGGCGAGCATCCTTAAAAATTCGTGTATATGCAAAATAGTTTGCTGTGGTATTTTTATTTTTCCTTCTACCTCATATCCCATGTGCTTCTTTGATTTCTTTGCCCTTGAATGCCAAGACACTATGATTGTCTCCGTCGAAACTTGAGAGACCGCTTCATCATTTGGGACCCACTCCTTCATTATACAATTAGTATATAATGTGTTGTTATCCATATTCTCCTTCCTGCCCTTTGGCTCATACCATACCGCTGTAAATGTTGTAGCTCTCCCTTGGTCATCTCTTTGCACATCAACTACTTCTGCAACCCAAAACTTCACATTCTCATATTCATCATCCGATGGCTGAACCACAACAAAACAATCGACCTCTATATCTACTTGTGGCATAAACTCTCTCTTCTTCAGTCCACAATATGGATGTGGGAGTAATGATACAAATTCATTTTCAAAGACTGGAGCTAGGCGCAAATCGTTATGAACATTTGGCCAAAACATATTGCATTCTTCCTTGACATCCTTTGAGCCTCGCATTCTCTCAAGGTCCTTTATTAAATTTCGTGTCTTGTTAATTACAGTGGTAGTGTGTTCTCTCCAAGTAGGCTTCGAATCAGGATATCTCCGGAGCATTTCCTCATTGTATGTAATAAATGCTTTTAATCCATCTATTTCACAATTAGACCTCTCATTAAATTCTTGTATAGGAGCCCATGTTGGATACCTTTCCTTGCTGGGAATTGAAGTTAAGAGACTGTAAGGTTCTTCAGGTTCCCATTTTGTATCATGAGAATACTGTTGCCATTGCATTACGGGTTTTTCATCTTTTAAAAAAAAACAAAAGTAGTGTGGATTGGTATGACCTGTCAATGCATCACCACCCATTTGTATGAAAGGTGGAATGAAGCTCTTCCAATCATACATTCTTTCGAGCCTCTCACATACTGTACTTTCCTTACGACCACCAACTTGCCTGTCACATCTTCTTACCAAGTCATCTATTGTCTCCACATCCTTGCATTTAAGCTCCCTTGAGACTGTGCTAAAAACCTGATCGATATCCTCATGTGTATGCCCAACCTACAAAAATCCACATTCGACCTCATTGAAGATTCGATGAGCAACTAGCATGGAGCAGAATGCAAACATGAGTACATTCTTATTTTTTCGCCAGCAATTATCAGCTTGTATTCTCAAAGTCGATGGCAAGCGACCTTTTTCTGCATGTACATTGCGAATTGCCTTCATAATAGATGTTACAACTTGATTGCTATCATGTAGATGCAAGGAATCAATCCATATATCTGCAAAGAACTTAATTCCATGCACTAACACTCCACATAGATGTGTCTTTAGAAAGTGCTTTCCTTGTAATTTAGGTGGAGTGGCAACAAAACGAGGCAATATTGTTGTATTCTGATCCATGCCATCTACAATAAGGCACATGTAGTCATCAGGATGCGAAATAGCTTGCTCCTTCCAAAATGCATATTTTTGTCTGGAATGTCGAATAAGGTCATGATGAGATTTTCGAGTTTTTTTGGATAATTCCCTTTGATTTGGACATGTTGCACTCTCAATCACTCGCTTTAAATCATCATAGACATTGCACTTTGACATTTTTTGCCTCCTTGGGACTTTAACATATCCAAAGTTCTTCTTCCAAAGAGTATACAAAGTATGAGAAGAAGCTACGGCATCCCCTCTTTGCCTTTGCTTTTCTGCAATAGAGTCAAATACTTCGAGCTTTGTCAAGCCCATTGGAAGGTGCATTTCAGTGATCGTGTCACCGTTAGGGAGTTTGGTAGATATATGGGGTTGAGGTAAAGCATTTTCATGTATGAAGTCTTGCAAAATTGTTGCTGCCCTGACACTTGAGATTCTTGATTTGGACCTTCCTCTATTACTGTGAATGCTAAATTTGTTGCCGCCCTTTGCCTTGGTGACTACATCCCAATATGTACCATGGGATAATCCACTTTACTTACAATTCTTTTTCAATTGGTTTCTTGTTAAAGTTTTTGAGTTCTATTTCTTAAAATTTGTCTTGTAATTCTTTTTCTTTACTTATAATTCTTTTTCAATTAGTTTATTCTTAAAGTTTTTGAGGAGGGTGGTCTTTTAGAAGGCATTACAATTCTTTTTAAATTAGTTTCTTATTTGAGTTTTTGAGTTCTATTTTAATTAGTTTTTAAATTATATTTGAGTTTGTAAATTTGAGAAATGAGAGAATAGGGAGGGAGGGAAAGAGAGAAGAGGGGCTCCTTAAATGAGAGAGGAGAGGGCGAGAGGGAGAGAAAGAGAGAGATTCACAGAGAGAAGAGGGGCTCCTTAAATGAGAGAGAAGAGTAGGGAGGGAAAGAAAGAGAGAGGAGAGAGGGGGAGAGAGATTAAGAGAGAGAGAAGAGAGTCTCCTGGGGGCCGTGGCTGCTTTGAGGGAGGGAGAGAGAGAGAAAGAGAGAGAGAGAGGGAGAGAGAGGAAAAGAGAGAGAGGGAAAGAGAGAGAGGGAGAGAGAGAGAAAGAGAGAGAGGGATTAAATTAGTTTCTTATTTGAGTTTTTGAGTTCCATTTTAATTAGTTTTTTATTTATAGTTGAGTTTGTAAATTTGAGAAATGAGAGAATAGGGAGGGAGAGAAAGAGAGAAGAGAGAGGAGAGAGAGAAAGAGAGAAATTAAGAGAGAGGAGGGACTCTTGGCGGCTGTGGCCACCAAGAGAGAGGGAGAGAGGGAGAGAGAGAGAGAGATTCAGAGAGAGAAGAGGGGCTCCTTAAATGAGAGAGAAGAGTAGGGAGGGAAAGAAAGAGAGAGGAGAGAGGGGGAGAGAGATTAAGAGAGAGAAGAGGGTCTCTTGGGGGCCGTGGCTGCTTGAGGGAGGGAGAGAGTAGGGAGAGAGAGGGAGAGAGAGAGAAAGAGAGAGAAGGAGAGAGAGAAAGAGGGAGAGAGGGAAAGAGAGAGAGGGAGAGAGAGAGAGGGAGAGAGAGAGAGAGAGATGTTTATCAGAATGAAACGTGGCGAGAGGAGAGAGGAAAAGAGAGAGAGAGAGAGAAGAGAATAGGGAGACTTAGGGAGAGAGAGAGAGAGAGAGAGAGAGAAAGAGAGAGAGAGAGAGAGAAAGAGAGAGAGGGAGAGAGAGGGAGAGAGAGAGAGGAATGAAACTTCTGTGCTAGAGGGAGGGAGAGGGAGAGAGAGAATAAGTGGGATGAGGATAGAGAGAAAAATACTTAAGAGTTGTCAGAGAGAGAGAGAGAGAGATTAAGAGAGAGAATGAGGTGTCTTGACTATGGCTACAAAGAGATTTAGCAGTCGAGAGAGAGAGAGAGAGAGAGAGAGAAAGTAAAGAGAGTTTTATATATTTACATGTTTTATATTATACTTTTAAAAAATTATAAAAGAGTGAATTTATGGTTTGTTTTGAAGGTGAGATAATATTTTTATATATATTCATCTTTTAAATTGAAAAATGTTAACTTTTCTTTAGATACTTGTTCTTCATTGATATCACATGTAGGTTTAGCCTCTACATCACAACCCCTTCTTTTGCATATTTAAGCCTCTTAAACCCCAGCACATTAAAATGAACACAGAAAAAGAAATTATTTATTGCTTTTCTTCGCTTTGACGGTTGGTTTAGCATAGTTTAGCATAGATTAGATTGCCTTAGAGGAGAGACAATTCTCCAAGTTGCCAATCGAAGCCATGCTCAAATTTTTCTAACTAGTTCCTAATCGTTGTCAGTCCCTTTGCTCACATGCGGTTTAACACTCATAACATGCTATTAAATAAGACCTTTTACCATTTACCAAGAAGTTTATCAGTGGGCAGATTGCATGAGCAGATAGCAGTGGACAGATTACATGTCATGGGACATATTAGAGCTTGATGATTATTGGTTATTTTTATTGCATTTGTATAAATATTTAAGCTCCTTTATTGTCATAAAAACCCTTGTAAAGCCTTCTATGCTATTTTTTACATTTATTGTCATATGAAGCGCCTTGTAATAAACCCGACCATCCTGACCATTCACTAATTAATGAGTATCAGTGGGATGCATAAGTGGATATCATGTGGGCTGCATAAGTGGATATCAGTGGAACAGTTTTTAGTGGATAGATTGCATCAATTGGGTATCAGTGCACAGATATCAATGGATGGACAGATTACATGTCATCACGAAGATTGAAGCTTTATGACTAGAGGGTAAATCAATGGATGGACAGATTACATGAATCTTCACGAAGATTGAAGCTTTATCACTAGACGACATTTTATATTACTTGTAAAGCTTTATTGGCTAATTTTTTTACATTTGTACAAATATTTAAGCCTTGTAAAGCCTTTTAGGCTATTTCCCACATTTATTGCCATATGAAGCCTTGTAAAGCCTTTTGGGCTATTTCCCACATTTATTGTATCAAGGGTTGTATATTGTACTTTACTTGTATGTATCTAAATTCTTCATTATCTTTTCTTGTAGGATTATGGAGCAATCAGCTAATGTGATGGCTATCCTAAATGACTTTGAGATCAGAGAATGGGTTTCTGATGTCACTCTGAATTTCAAAGGAAAGGAATATAGCCCCAATGGCTTTGGTAGGTGGACTCGATATCACATGGGCAGAAGAGCTTGGTTTCTTCATCAAAAGGAAAAGAGACTCTTTCTACTTATGTCAAAAAGGGAGTTCAATGGTGTTGAAGATCCATGGGATGCTACTTTCTTCAAAAAAGATATGACTTCAAGCCTTGTGGTAGGCATAATAATACAGCGAAAAGACACCCTTGTGGATATTTTAACAAAGAGTTCAGATCCTGAAGTTGGCGTTATGCATTTTATTGTGTTAAGGAGAGACGCAAAGACCTTTATGATGCCTCCTCCTCAACCATCAAAGTTTCCAGAGCTATAAAGGGCATTGGAGACTCTTTCATATACTTGGGAGCAATTTCCTAGTGTGGTGGCAAAAAGGATGCATGCAAAGATAATGTTTGAATACTTTCAGGATGCAAAATATGCTCCTCACATGAAGTCAATGCAGGGACAAGAAGAACAGGCACACTGTCACAAACCTGTAGAACATGAGCGCAAACTTCTAGAGCCAGAAATGGTGGATGTAACTAAGGATGATGAAAAACAAGCCTTGAATGCACGGGAATTAGCAAAAATTGAAGAAGATCAAGGTCGATCCACTGCAGTTATGCTAGAAGCTCTTGCTAGCAAACCACGATGTGAAATGAAAAAGGCTAGTACTGCAAGAGCCACGGTTCCAAGCAGTAAAAAAAGACATCGACCCACTATAGAGAAAGATAATGTGAATGAAAAACGGTCAAAAAAAGAGAAAGATGAAGAAGGCTCAGAATCCGAGGCTGAAGATGATCAGGATGAACTCACATCAATCAAAAATCTTAATCTGCGTCTTAATGAAGCAGTTACAGATGATGATGTGGGATATATCTGGGGTCAAAGGACGTGGTTTGTGAATGCCAAAGATGTGGAAGCTGCAGCTCTCTTTACTAATAGCCGAAGCCTTGCTATATCCTATGCAATGTAAATATACGAGGCTTTGAGAGATGGTAAGAAACCTGTGGCAAGCAATGTGGTCTTGCGCCCAATAATGTTTTGTCCAACCAAAAATAGTTTTCTGGATCAAATAACATTTACAGGGCCTACACATTTCGAGGAAACCTTCAGTCAATTCTTTAAAGACACTCTTAAAAATATTCCACATGAACAAGGCGAAGAGGCACAAGGTGAGAATATGCTAAAGGAAGTAAAGAAGGAATTCCTTCTTCATTGCAGATTCCAGCCCATTGATGGTCAACATTGGGCTTATGCTTGTAATCAGATCGCAAAGGAAGCAAAGGAGGGCAAAAGACTCACTCCAGAACAATTTGTAAAGATAAGCTCATTCCATTATTATCCTGCAACAATCTGTATATTCAAGCATGAAATCAAGTATTTGATTGAGTCCGAAAGACTTAATCATTATGTCCATGGAAAGCGTAAGATATCCTCAACATCAGAGGTCTTACAGAAGGCAAGGGTTATATGGACAACATTTGGTTCTCCAAATCCTGATTTGAAGCGAAAGGTCACAAAAGCAGACGCCGACACACTCACAAACTTTTATACTTCTTTGAGTGCAGTTGTGCCTAGGGGAACTCAAGAGCGAGAAGAAAGTATGACAAGCCTCAAGGTGGTGAGGGACAGATATGCCGACTACACTTCTATCATATTTCGTCCTGTTGAAGTGTTCAATGAGATGCTTGAAATGTGCATTGCTTGTGAGCGTGGACAGCTGACCTATGAAGCTCCTTTGTTTATCTCCGGCAAGTCAAAGGTAATGGATAAGAAGGAGTTGACGGCAAGGATGTGGAGGCCTGTAAAGTACTTACCTGATAAGTATGCATCCATGGCAGCACAAAAAATTTTAAAGAAAGAATGGTTTTTTGGAAAAAAAGACAAAGACCACTGCATGGAAGAATGCATCAATGTACAGGTGAGGCATGATGCAGTGCATAGTGCCATTAAGTATTTGCTGTCAGAGAAACAAATTCCACTTACTCATTGTAACATTGACTATAATGTGGTGAAGCATATAGCTTCTTTGTCAACACCCAAGGTAAAGCTATGGGCAAACAGGTGGATTAAAAAGGATGAAGATGGGTCGGAAATAGTAACCTCTTATATGAGAAAAGAAATCCTACAACAGGTGGTTGCATATGTGGAAAGATTAATCAGCGAGATAAGGATGCCGACAGATATGCACCAAAGCTTTCAATTCAATGTAGAGGTTACGGCAGAGTCTGGAAAGCTTGTGAACTTCAGGGGAGTCTCAGAAGATGACTTCTTCAAGAATGAGTCAGCATGGGATAAGCCACAACTATTCTTTATCAATGAAGTTTCTAGCGATGATATCCATAACTTCATTGATAGAATAGTATATACCACCATTAGCAAAGTGGCGATTTGCAACATTGTCATTTTTGTTGATAAAAAAGACAAAGAAGCCATGCAGGTTACTCTAGAGCGAGCATATTCATCAGATTTGAAGATCTATAGTGGTGTTTATGCAGCAAAGAGAGGCAAGAGAGAATGTGGCATAGTGATTCAAACTCTTGAATCATTCTTTCTGTGTATGTGGAGTCCCAACCCTGATCACTCCTTATAAAAGAACATAAGAGGGAATTCAAATAATTTGAGATTGATGCTAGAAGAGCAAGATATTCCCAGGTCCATACATTATCAAAAAAACAACTATGGAAGTCCTGCAAAAAGTGGGAGTCTCTTGCTTACCATGATGGAGAATTTGCTACCGGCAGGTTGGGAGGTCACCTTGTGCAGGATGGGATATTTATTTGAGGATCTCCTAAGAAAAGGCAACTCCACAAATATTATTGAAAATAAGCATTGCATGGCTTATTTCCAGCTTCAAGCAAATCTAACCACAGGCTATGAAAAAGAGATAGACCATAAGGACATCGATGACATGGATGATTACCTTGAAGATCATAATGTCCCAGTTGATGATGATGAAAAGATGGACTTACATGACCCGTTCACAGAGAGGTTGGTGGATGAAGACAAACATGACGATGCCTTCTTTGATAATTATGGCTCGCAGGGTCATGAAAAAAGGCCACTACGACAATACTTAGTGGTATGAACTCTTTATTTCTCAACTAAATACAATTTTTTAAATAAGATTTAAATTTAAAGATAATGAATCTAATCTCTCATATTTGTTTACAGGCAATAGAGGGAGAAGAAATGGATGAAGTCAATATGGAGGCACTCCCTTCTACTTCAACAATGCAACCACCTCTAAATTTGATTGAAAAATCAAATTTAGCTGCATTGGATAAAATGGAGAGCTCATTTGAAGTAGGATCGTTTTGAAACGAGAACCTCAGTATTTAAGCTTTGGTAGAGAGGAGGTTTCAATCCTCTCCAATCCTTTAAAAGAGGTTAATGACAATGTTATCTTGGCCATTCTCAGGTAACGTTTATTTATTTGTTGCTACTTCAATGAGCTAACATTTTTTTATTTATTCACAGTGTAGTTATATATCAGTTTCCTAGTGCAGAATGCAAATCAATTCTATGAGCTAATGTTTGTTTATTTCTTGGTGCAGTGTAGTTATTTCTCAGCTTCCTAGTGCAGTGCAGCATCGTGTCTACATGCTCGATGCTCTCCTTTCTTCTATTCTTAGCTCTCCTCAAAAGACTATAGAAGATGTTTGTACCTGGTTAAGCCCTTTGAATTTAGATGGGGTGCGAGTCATCTTAATGCCTTATCATGAGGCATAAGTATCAACTCTAACCTTATTTTTACTATTTCTTTGGCAAGTTTGTGTAAAACAATAATCATTTTTATTCTGGTCATGTAGCTCACATTGGAGTCTGATCTTCTGGGACCTTGAACTCAACCATTTATGGCTTGTGAATTCAATAGAAGGCTATCATGCCAACTCCCCAAGGTAATTATTCTCTTAATATTTTTAATACTTTCTTATTTTGTATCTTATGATCATGACATATTAATATATTGAATATGTCATGCTGGACAGTGCTGCATATCGGCTAGTATCTGCTGTCAGAACAACCATGGAGCAACAAGATCAAGTAGAATTCAAAAGACGTCTGCCAGTGGAGCAAAAAGATGGACACAGCTGTGGGTGGAGAGTTGCCTACAACTGCATGTTGTTTCTTAGAGAGATTTTTGATTTGGAGTTACCAGTCAAAATGGAATCATATACAGAAGCTGATCTGCTAGCATTTCGGGCTGAGAGTATTCAGCATCTAATTACTACCATTGGGAAACAACCTGAAAATATGACTACATTGTAGCATGTATAAAACCTTATCTTTATACTTATATGCTTGTTCCAGCCTTTAATTGGGATGTGTAAATCTCATAAGTTTTTTATATTTTCTTCCAAGAGGAGAAGAGACCGAGTCTAATGAAAGCATGCTATCTTTATACTTTTATGATTATTTAAACCATTATTTTGATTTGGGATGTGTAAATCTCATAACTTGTCTAATGAAAGCATGCTATCTTTATACTTCTATGATTATTTAAACCATTATTTTTATTTGGGATGTGTAAATCTCATAACTTTTTAAATTTTTCATCCAAGGGGAGGAGAGACTCACTCTAATGAAAGCATGTATGAAACCTTTT
Organism: Dipteris shenzhenensis; assembly: GCF_047967505.1. Lineage (NCBI taxonomy): Eukaryota > Viridiplantae > Streptophyta > Polypodiopsida > Gleicheniales > Dipteridaceae > Dipteris > Dipteris shenzhenensis. Next base: position 4,532,576 of record NC_141601.1, on the reverse strand, counting down.
TAAATTTTTGCTCCAAGCAAAGGAGAGACTCACTCTAATGAAAGCATGTATGAAACCTTATCTGCTTGTTTAAGCCTTTATTTGGGATGTGTACATCGCATAACTTTTTTATATTTTTATGGCAGAAGGAGGATGTGGAGAACATAGCAAGTGAAGAACAATACGATGTAGACTACTCCCTCAATAAGATGAGTCATGAAAATATGAATCTATTGGAGCAGATTGGAAGTTCATTCACTGCTATGTTGTTAATTCGACAACAACCTCATTTTTTTGAATTTGGTGAAGAAGAGATTTCAATCCTCTGGAATCCTAAGAATGAGGTTAATGTCAAAGTCATTATAGCCATCCTCAGGTTTGATGCAGCCTTTTCCTTGGCTTTATACTTTGCTTATTTTGATTAAACCCAAGAAGCTAATACTTTTTTTTTTAATATAGTAATGTTATAGCAAATTTTTCGCAAAATATACAAAGCGTTTCATATATGCTCGATCCTTGTATTTCGGAAGTGCTTAGCAACAAAGAAGAAACCATAGAGAATGTTTGCAAGTGGTTGAAGCACGTTCCTATGAATGACGCACGAGTTATTTTTACAGCATATTATGAGAAGTAAGCATCAAACCCTACTTGTTTTTTCTATTGCATTGCTAGAATTGTCTCAAACACAGTAATTATTCTTTATTGATAATGCAGCTCACATTGGAGTCTGGTAGTCGTGGACATCCTTGCGAAGAAGTGCTTCTTTGCTAACTCAATGACATCCGTCCATGGCAATGTGTTAGAGTAAGTATAGACTACACTTTTTGTCACTTATTGACATGTAGATTGATATGCAATGCACATATTCACTGTTGTTTTATGTTTTGATGTGCAGATCAGCTCGAAAGTTAGTAGGTGCTATCGACATAGTAATGCAGCAATGTGACTTGGCACAACAAATAGAGTATATAACATGTCAGGTATCACATCAAGAGAATAGCCACATCTATAATTGTGGATGGAGGGTGGGCTACAATTGCTTTTTGGTACTTGGTTAAATTTTTGAGATACAAAATGACACCACACTGTCAACATATACGGATTTGCATCTCTATGCATTTATAACATGTACCATTCGAGCAATCATTGATTGCGAAATGAATGCCATCAAAGAGTCAAAGAGGATAGAAGACCTCAACTCTACAAACATGGCTTCATTGGAAGAATTGGGAAGCTCTTTTAATGTTAGGGTTATGATTCAACATAGACCTCAGTATCTTGAATTTGGGGGAGAGAAGATTTCAATTCTCTCTAGAGCTTCAAATGAGGTCAATAACAACATTATGATGGCCATTCTCAGGTTTGATACAAAATTTTTCTCTACTTGATAATTCAATATTTTGATTAAATCTAATAAGATAATATTCATTTATTTGTTGGTGCAGTATAGTTATCTCACGATTTGGTAGAGTCGTACAAAATCGTGTGTATATGTTGGATTCCCTCCTTTCTCCTATACTTAGTGATAGCAGAAAGACAATAGCTGATGTTTGTAAATTGTTACAGCCTTTACATTTACATGGCATGCGAGTCCTATTTATGGCATATCTTGTCTGTAGTTGCAGGTTTTGCAGTCGTCATGAAGAAAGAGGAAATCTACAAGCATGACTATAGTTTTCAAACATGCACTTCCCAGTGCCCATTCTCCGTGTAAAGCCCTTGTTCCCAACTTCTTGAAGCCCTCTAACTCAAACTCATTGCCCGTAGTCAAGGTCAGCATGCTTTCTGAGTAAATTGACTACCGATTTGGCTTTGAAGGAAGAGTGCTTTTGAAGTATGGCACATTCAAGGCACGTGATGCCCCTTATGCGATGTACATGCGAGTCGATTTGATCGACCGTGATTGCTGGCAAATAGTCACTATCCACATCCCATACATATATGTGTCCCAGCTGAGGGATATTCTAGAGGTAGATGGGTTCTACAGAATAGAGGGGCCAGCTATTGCAGCAAGATCACCTGGCAAATGTGGGACATGCGTGTCGACGTGACCACCACTATCATCAAAGGGGAGCCTTTTGATAGCACTCCATCCTTTGTTCTAGACACTACGTGCCATGGGTATCTCAACAAATGCAAATAGGGAAGGTTCCCTTCACATTTGTCATGAAGACGATTGCTTTTGTAGTGGTGAAAGTTGAACTTGAGGGGCCTCAATCCGACCAGATCATCATTGCAGATGGTCCAACAGAGAAGATCACCCAGCAGTAAGTATTAGCCTATATATGAATGCCACCCCTCATTTATGTCTGCTTACTGATGCACGTTTCTCACAACCATGCAGCTGTCATTTGTCAATGATCAAAGGCCAACTTTAGCGTGTCTTATCCAATAATTGAATAAGGAATCTATGTTATGTACGTCACGCAAAACGTTTTCTTCATGCGCAAGCATCATTCATTGGCCGTTTTTGACTTCACCATTCTCATAGATGTACTGAAAGGAAGGCTATGGGCTACTCTACAGGATGCTTTCGCACATCAAGTATCTAATCTTGGCTATGACTAGCATGTAAAAGCGACATATACTAGAATGCATGCAGTAATTCATATTTTTCTATATGCATAGCTATATTGTCTAACCATCACCCATATTTGTGGAAAGGTCAATGGTGTTCTTCAATTCACTGAGTTGAATGGAGCCCTCATTGAATCCAGTGTGCCAAGTGCTTAGGCTCCCATGTTAGCTGCTGTGATCCCACAAAACCGTTTTGCTACTCATGTGCGAGTACTCAAAACGTTTTCACACTCACCTCATTGAAAGGCCGGATCGTGTTGCGCAATGGTTTTGAAGTTGACGTAAAACTTCAAGGCTCCACTGCTGAAGAAGTTTTGGGCTTGCGATGATCTTTCATGGAGTACCATAGTCGTAGCGAGGTTGTAGCATGGTCGCAACACGGAATCTGCTAATGGATTGTCATCCCTTGGGGCAATTCATTATCAATTCACTATCAATAGCTCCAGCTTTGTTATCGCGTTTGTGCGGGACACATAGGCGGTATTTGAAGTCACCTAATTTTTACTATACATAACCTATGCTAAGCCTTTGTACATACTACAACCTGAGCAGCTTGTGAATACATTGGGGAGGAAATAAAACATCTTACATCGCATGGTTATGCCTTGAGTTTTTAAGCATTGTCACATTTTCCACTCCTTTGTTCCTTTACATATAATCCTGCCTTGCTTTAGGTTGTTTCACGACATCATGCATGCACACACTCCTATCTTTTTAGTTTGACCCATGGAGAATATTGACAAGGTATTAACATCGGACATACTAAAATGTGTTGTAGCCCTCAATGGGAGACATTCATACGAACATTTGCTAGGGATGTTGCAGACTCACATGTCCACAACACCTTGTGAAGTTACATCGCCTTAGTGCAAGCTTAGGGTAACACCTCAGCACGAGCAAGAAGACACACCGAGGGATGAAGTTACCTACTTACTACAAGGCTCCTCCACATCAAGATGTCTTGTGCATGATTGCTTGCTGCGCTTATCTGAAGCGCTTGGAATTGCTTTCACTTTAGTACTGCTGCACAATGGCTATTCAATTGTATAATGGATTGGCATCGACAATGGTGATTGTTTCATGCACCACCGAATACTAATGAATGATTGGGCATGTCTTGCATTTGTTGCCCCGCTATACACATCTCGGGGAAAAAGGACCTATACTCACTGGTCCAAAGAAGAGGAGCTACGTTTGCAAATGCTTGTGTGCAACTTGCCTGAACTACCTGCAAACAAGGTTTCTTTGGTGTTCAATAAGCAACAAACCAATTGCCAATACTCGATGTCCAACATTTGCATTAAAATCTACAAGATAAAGTCTACATCAACCGGCAATTCAATGCTTGGAATGGTTCCTAGAATGCATGGCCTCGACATAGGCTGCCACCTCTAGCAAGAATTACGTGTAGTAGAGCAACGCACTGTGCACGTGGAGCCATGTCGCATGCCAAGGAAACACAAAAGAGCTGTAAGAGCCCTCAAGAAAGATACAACATCATCATCAATGACACGCCTAGCTATCCTTGCATAATTTGCAGGATCCTCAAGTTCGCTACAAATTTGAAGAAACTCCCTATCCAATATGCAAGGCCTTCACAATTGCTGAACAATATATAGGGGCAACTTACGAGCACATAACCATGCATTTGCAACCTTTGCCTGAAGGATTTTCGAGAGAACAGAACACCTACTTCCTACTCGGGCAACATGGCACTCCAACCTCCAACACAACATGTGTCATCTCTCAATAAGGTTGAGGAAAGGCTCGTGGCTAATGGGTGATGACGCTCGTTTAGTAGCTCCACCCCTTTGCTTGTTGTATCAGGTTTCTTTAAGTCTCATAGACCCATCGGTCTTCTGAAGACTTTAATAAACTTTATTTCTTTCTTTCTTTCTTTCTCTCTCTATCAACCCCTCAGGCGGAGTTATTCCCTGGATATTATTGCCTCACTTCAGTGTCATTTCTTTCCCTCTCTCTCTTTTATATACGCTTTCACACACACTACTTTCACAACGAATTGTAGCAAAATTTTATCTCATCACTTATGCATTTCTATTCATGGAATGGCTTATCTCTATCAACACTTTCCCTAGCATTTCACATAAGCTTAGCCAACTCAGGCATTTTATAGATGATTTATTTGTATCACATGTTCCTAACTTTCAAGACTCTATGTACAAAGACGCTTGTGCTTTTGGAGAAGGAATCTATATCGTGACTCTTGTGGACTTAACTGCACTTCAAGAGGAGATTTTTGTGTTTTCTTATATCTTAGAATCTCAATCTTCCATAGGATTAGAGGTTGATATATATGATAAACATCAACAACCTGAATATAGTGGTCTACAGATTATCATATTGACTCAAAGATTTCTGAAATGGCAAAAGATGGAGTCATTTCTTTCCAATTCCATAGATTCTCCTACCTTTGTGCAAACTAAGGAATCTTTATCACTCAATGTGGTAATTTGATCACTTTGCTAATACACAAGGGGTAAATCCAGGGATAGTAATCAAGAAAGTATACACAATCTTAGATATGGTGTATCAACCCTAGGCATGTTTAGAATGATTGAACATAAGCTGAAAACAAAAAGCCGGGAGCTGAATAGTTCGCTTTTCTTTCAGTTTTTAAAAAGAGAGTTAAATTGAGTATGCATGTGCTTTTTAAGTAAGGAATTCAATATTGCATCATTGTAGGAAGTGGTACATAAGTGTAAGTGCTTCCTTTAGTTTTTATGTATTAAATATGAATGTAGTGGGTCTACACATTATAAAAATTGCCTCACATTGACTCGAACATTTCTGATTTCACAAAAATGGAGTCATTTCTTCCCAAAATTCAAACCTTTGTACAACTATGGAATCTTTTATCACTCAATGTAGTAATTTGATCACTTTGCAAAATAATGAAAAAAGTCACACACAATCTTAGATATGAAGTCTTTTATCTGCACATGCGGGAAGAGGCGATGCATCATATGCCTCAATCCTGGAGACATACTGGCCTTGGATCCTATAGGCTTGGGAGACTGGATCAATGGTAAAAGCATACCTCCCCTCCGTGAGCCATGCCACCATCCCCCACGTTAAGTCTCGTTGCATCCACTGCACGCTAGCCACATTCCTGAAAGCTGCTGCCCATATCTTTTGTGCTGTTGTGTAGCCCCAAAGACAGTAGAGAACCGTCTCTAGCACTCCATCTGTACAACAAAGGCACCTGCCATCCACCTGCATCTGCTTCAGTCAAGGGCAGATGGGCAAGCCTCCATGTGCCACTATCCAGAAGAAAAAAGAGATCTTCCGTGGCCTCAGGCTGTGGTCCATAGACGAGACCAAAATTGTGGAATAGCCTCATAGGGCACATCCTGCTCAACCCAATGGTGCTCCCTATGGACTCACTTTTTTACATCCACAACATTGGCTGCCGATCTTTTAAGTAAATCCCATGCTTAAGTGAGCAACTTCTAGTCATAAATAGCCTTCGATAAGCATCCATGATGGACAAGTGGTTAATTACTTGTGCAATCTTCACGACTGCTGAAATCGGGTTATGAAAACTTGTATAAGGTAAAGCAGACCATTAAGGCATGTGGAGTAGTGGAGCCCCATTTATATACCCTATGTCATACATTAATAAATGCCCACCAACATTTAACAAGGTGGCAAAACCTTTATGGCCTTGCTTTTAATGAACGGAAGAGTAGATGTATAAGCGAGAAGACTAAGCTAACTTAACATTTTAAAGTCGTTTAAAACACTAATGACCTCCTTAACAACGTAAGCTTGACCAAATACAAACTAAAAACATGGAAGGTCCTTTGGACTAAAAACCCACCATCTCCCCATAGTCCCTTAGTTGTGGTAGTCTAGGGGCATTATCCCATAAGCAAAACTGTAAAACAGCCTGCCCTAATTCCTATAAAGGCATGACTGCCTCGACTGTACTTAGTTTACTCAACGTTGAATACACTGTTATAATGCCAAAATGAAATTCTCACAGCAGAGCACCTAGCTCCAGCTGGATTCAAGAAAAAATAGACTCTTCTGTCCTTGTGCAACCCCTCACAAGCTCCATTGTAAGTCCATCCCATGAGTTACTCTTTCTCTCTCTTCATCCAACTCTAATGAGGTACTTTTCTGATCATTCCTGCTCTGAACTTTTCATTTTTGCTCCAAGCTTGAATAAGGCTACTTCAGGACCAGGCTAAACTAGTTAGGGATAGCCAAGGTTAGAACCAGTCATGTTGCATTATTATCAGAGCCTGAAACCGTGAGAAAATAATGGGAATCTTTCATCCATTTCATTTGAGAATGTTCCCTGAGCCTGTGACCTACCTCTGTAAAATTATTGTCGCAAGAATTTGTTCCAATCAGTGAATGTCACGTGTCAGCTTGCTTACAGGCCCAAATTTCGAAGTTGTCAGAATTGAGTTTTTTTTACATCATTCTAATTACTTTCACATCCTAATTAAAAGCCCTATGAAATCGTTGAGGAATTTGGTCTGGATCTGCATTTGAGCCTGAAAGCTGATACAGGCAGATGTCATGAACTGCTGAGATTTCTGGAAAAAAGTGCTCCAAATCTCAACCCAGTTGCATAAACTGAATCGCAATTCTATCTACTAGGGGTGTGTCAAGGATCTTGGCAATCGGATCTGGATTGCCCTGATTTTTGGATCGAATTTCTTTCCAGATAGTGCAGGCAGAATTCTGAAATTGCTGCGATCTAATCGAGTGATGCTCCAAATTTTGGTTTAGTTGGATGAATTGAATCACAATGTTCCCTTGCATCAAATCCCTAAGCAACCTGCTGGAATTTTTTGGTTTGGAGCTGCAGAGAGCTGACGCAGGCTATCTGAATTGCTGCGATATCCTGGAACAAGGCCCCAAATTCCAATCTAATTGGATATACTGGATTGCAATCTTGCCTATAAGGCGTGTACCATGTGTCTTTGCAATCAAATCTGTTTCGCCTGTAGTACTGATGCTGATAGTTTATATCAAATATGTACTGAATATAAAGCAGATCTTAGGGCAGTGTTGACGTTTCAACAAATACATTCAAACTAGTAAATGAACTGAACCAAAGGAGCCTCTACACCAAGATAAAGATACTAAGGACAAGATTATTCTCTCCAAGTTCCAGGAGGATTTATGTTCTCCCAGTGAATTGGAGGAGTAGCTAAGCAAGTTGGATGACTACTTCCTATTATACCCAAAAGGGGATCATCAGGTTTGCTGTTCTGCACCTTGAGGACTTTGCACATTCTTGGCTTGCTAGAGATCAATATGTTTGTCGGTGGAATGATTTGTCACATCAAGGTTCCATGAAGGATTATATCAAGCAATTCTGGAAATTATCTCTATTCGCTCATGGCATTGATGAAAGGGGCAAGATGCTCAAATTTATTCATGGTCTCCATCCTAGCCTAGCCTCTCACGTTTCTGCTAAGAGACCCAGCTCTTTGAAGGAGGCTATGCAACTTGCTGAACATTATGAGCGTAAGTATAATTGGAAGGAGAAGGGTATTGTTACTGGGCATTTTGGCGACAAGCCCCGCCCCTACGCAAAGTTATCCCTTCAATGGACCATAAACCAGTAGTATCCTCATCACGTCCCTCTATTTCCAGATTTTCCACTCATCCTAAAGCCTATAATGCTGATGGTGATAAGGCCCTGCCTCTGTGTGTGTGTGTGTGTGTGTGTGTGTCTGTGTGTCTCTGTGTGTGTGTGTGTGTGTATTTATATGTGTGAGAGCATATGTTTATACTACTAGTAGGGAACCCGCGTGATGCTGCTGCAAAGCTTCCGCAAAGGATACATCACATTTTCGCTCAAGACATAGGGACATACATGAAATTTTCATTTTCCAGATGTAGTGCCGTATTGGAACGTTGATCATCAACGTTGCATTTCTCACGGTATCGTGGAGCCCATCAAAAGAGTACCTGAAGCCAGTTAGAATCCTAGGAAATCATTAGCTTTGTCTTCTTTTCATTCAACTGTCATTGATCACCAATAACATAAGGTTATGGAGGGAACCAAGTTATGTCCTCGAGCTCATGAGCTCTGCTGAACAAAATATTCACATCTTCAATACCTTCAACAGACTTTGCTTGGTTGCGGATCTCTTAAACTATGGTTACAATGGAAGGATTATTTGCAAGAACAACCAGATCTAATTGATTTGGGCAATTCAAGGAAACAATAAGCAGCAAGGGCGCCTTTCATAATCAATTATTTACCTAGAAGATCACACCTAAAACTCCAAGAGAAATGTTGGCTGCTTTGAACCATTCATCGTCCTGAGTGAGTGTTGTAACCTTTGCTTAGTGCTTTCGGGTTTCAAGTGTGAGCAGCTGCATTCAAGGTCAGTAGAAAATGGAGCATCCCTTCACATGGGCCTACGCCAAGGCTGCAGCCCTGACTATTTTCGTCGATGGCACAAAATGACTGCACAAAATGACCGCACTAAGGTTCCTCGTGGGTTCACTTGATCTGCTCACCCTGCTCATGTAAAGTAAACAACGTTTTTAAAGCATCGTTTTGATGCGTGCTGCTACTTTAAGGCAATTTCAAACGTGTATGGTGGTCTCTTCAAATTTTTGAAGGGTGTAACCTTCAACTCTTGAACGGACTTGTATCCCAGGTAGGGGCTTTGAAATTGATTGTCTTCATATCGGGTGCGTGTGGCACTCACGTAAGAGCCCCTGTAATGGCTCTCTCCTTCACTTGCAAGAAGTTGCTCACAGGCTTGCGGCTTCAGCGTCGTCATTTTGAGCTATCATTTTCATTATTCGATTTGAAAGCACTTTCCTTCAGCCTACGAACTGGTTAAGCCCTCCAACTTCCATCACTTGGGATGCCTTACGCAGCCCCTACTCCTCGTGCCTATCATTGCGAAATTCTGCCTAAGGCTTCAAATCTAGCGTCCCCTGATTCAAAGGTTGGTTCTTGGTTTTTGCAGTTGGGCCCATACGTACATCATCGTCAAAAGGATTCCGGGTGTCAAATACCGGCTGCTTGTGAGGCCCCAAAGATCGTTGATCTCGACCAGGGCTACTACGGACCATCTTTGGGGGTGGCTTCATAGTCGAAAGGATTCAAAAGAACGGGGGGTCATTATAGGGGACTGGGGACGTATGTGGATCGTTGTGAGGATCCAAGGGGTTGGGACAGGGAGCGCTTTTGCAATCACAGCGCCAGGGATATGATCGTCGGTGTCCTTCCAACTCCATCTGCTGGCTTGAGGAAGAATCCGCGAACACCCATCTCCTCGACTTCAGTTGCGCGCTCTACTACTACTACTGTACTCGGTTTGCTGATATTGCGATAATTCTTTCTATCTCAAGATGCCTTGCCCTATAAGCTCGATTGTCCAAGCATTTTTTTTTCTTAGATGCTATCTCAAGTGATGCCTTGCCCTATAAGCTCGATTGTCCAAGCATTTTTTTTTCCTAGATGCTCATTTCGGGGAGACTAAAATGAAATCGTATAGGCTTCACAAGAAGTTGTAGCTTCAATGAAGAGAATGTGGACTATTTGTTAATTAGCTAGCCTTTTCCTTGGATGCTAGCCATTGTCCCGGCTGAGTCTTCCCTTCACCTCTAGGGTGTTGATCGAAACTCAGTACGAAGAGCTTTGTATAACTGGATGTTCAAGTATGTGCTGTTGTGTGGATTTGTATGTGTGAGAGCATTTGTTTATACACCCACTCAGTACCAAGACCTTTGTATAAATGGATGTTTATACTATCGAAACTCAGTACGAAGATCTTTGTATAAATGGATGCTCAAGTATGTGTGGCTGTGTGGATTTGTATGTGTGAGAGCATATGTTTATACTATAGTCTACACCCACTATTAGGCGTTGATGATGCCAGTGGGGTGTCATGGTAGCTAGTCCCTTCTATGAGTGATGGAGTTTATAGTTTTCAACCTTACGAGTATCATGAGATTGAAACTGCACTATGTGTTGTGTTTTTAGAGGATGAATTTAGGCATGTTCTTGGAAGCATTCCAAAAATATATCTTAAACAATGAACGGTTATAGAATTTAGATTCACAAACATTGAAAGACAAGTCACTTCATAATTCATCAATCGCCAAATACATCAATGATCAAGGATTGAAAGTCATGAGGCTTAAAACTTTAAAAGACATGAACCTTGGAAGTTATTTCTAGACTACTTTCAAGCATCAGAGATGGAAACTCTAAAGGCTTAGGCAAAAAGGAAATGAGATTACAAAAGAGGAATGAGGCTACAAAAGTCAAGACTCTAGCTTCAGTATGCTAGTCTAGAGTCTCAATGATCAACTTCTTTTTTTTCTCTCCCTCATCATCATCAGCATAAAAAACATAAAGTTACACAAAACCTACCTCATCCAGTCAAATTAACCTAACCTAATCCCATTTGGGTTAGCTTAGCACAACCTACTGGTCGGGTCAGGCCAACCCTATGGTGGGCCAGTCAGCCAGCTCTAAGCAAGCTGACAAAGCTAGGAAGGGCCCAATTTATAGGCCCTCCCTCTCATACTTGATGGTCACTTGGGTCCTTCACTCCTCACTTGTATCCCTTTGTATTCTTGGCATAGTTAGGGGAAACGGAAACGTTTTGGGATTTCTGGGAGGGTTGAAACGGGGAAACACGACGTCTACAAAGGGGTTTAGAAAAGGGGGGTTTGAGATTACATTTAGCACAATGAGCACACACATTTTTAGGATGTTACAGGTAATAGCCTATAGCCCACTTGTGCCTTAAATAAAGTGCATAGTACATACTACAATTTAAAATGAAAAAAATTAAAGCTTGAAACACTACCAGTCTAAAACGGCCCATTTCAGAAGGGCAGAAACGTATCACACCCATTTCGGAATGTTTCAGACAGAGAAAAGTTTCGGACCAAAAATGTTTTTACTGAAACATTTCGGAGCAAAATAACCCCCAAAATGCATTCCAGTGAAGCTATGATTCCTTTTGACATACAATTCCTATTGCCTCAGTGTCCTGCCTCCCTCCCTACCTCCCTCCCTCCCTCCCTCTCTCTCTCTCTCTCTCTCTCTCTCTCTCTCTCTCTCTCTCTCTCTCTCTCTCTCTCTCTCTCATGCTTCCGCACGTGCACTACTTTCACAATAGTAGGTGCAATATGAAAAGAGTGCCTATACAATGGGAGAAAACGTATGTAAAGTAAAACAACTACATCACTTTTGCCTCTTAAGCTATAGTTTATTCTAGCAAATACCAAGTTGATACCAAAAGTAAGAGAAATAAATGAGAGAAAATTGCTTAGTGAAGATCCTTTTAACCTATTTTTGTCTCTTCACTAAGAAGCTTTTCTCTAATGAAGTGGTAATGCAAGTCTCCCTAAATTTTAATGGATTCCAAAAGTGAGCTGTGAATTCTGTCACCCTCTCTTTTTCATATTGTAGCAAAGATTCCCCATCTAAAAATGAGATTCTGCTTATACCTCAAAGGCAAAAAGGCTAATTTTAGTAACTCAATAAAACCATACCACTCTCTGATAGGTTGCTCTTGGGTTTGGCAAACAAACCACCAAAACAAATCACCTATTTCAAGATGTAAGATTGCCAAAGAAATCTTATCTTGATTAGTTATGGATATTTGAGAAAAGTACAGCTCAAAATGCCTTACCAATTCATGAGTTAATCCGGATCTCTTGATCCATTGTATTTGAAAAATTCAACCCTTTCTTTTGGTTAGAACTTGGGACTTAAATTTTGAGGGTGGTGTTTCGCCATATTAATGGTGCACAAATAGTTGTCTGTAAACATATTTTTATTGATAGATTGCTCAATAAGAGTATCTAGATGACCCACTAGCCTCTCAAACTAATCACTCTCATGTGGAGGAGATGGGACTCTAGTGATGGCTCAAGAGGTACAAGAGATATATTAGAATCATGTCACTCAATAGAGAATTGAAACATGGTCCCTTCAGATGTCCTATTGGCAAAAGCTTTCTCACCTCCTCACTTTGAATGGGTATCCATCCTTTCCTTGAATTCTATTGTAATAATTATAGAAATTTCAGATGTCCTATTGGCAAAAGCTTTCTCACCTTCTCACTTTGAATGGGTATCCATCCTTTCCTTGAATTATATTGTAATAATTGTAGAAATTTAAGTGATCTTCCTCTTTACTTGGAATATAGCAAAGTTACAAATTTAATGTACTCCCCTTAGGCAAGTTGTTGAAGTTGCTGTTGTAGTCCCAAACGTTGCTGCTGTCTGTTGTGTGCGTGAGAGAGAGAGTTGGTTTCAAACAGCCCTTTAATGCGAGGTTTTGATGCTCCACTCCCACGTTTGGATAGTACGTTTCAACCCAACCATGCACCTTGAACTGATTTTCTTACTGCTTGAAAAAAGTTCTTTTTCCGTTCTGTTATCTAGAGGTGCCCACTGCCCACATGCTCATTGCCCACTGTCCACTAGTGCTCTCAAGGGCGTGATGCAGAATGCTCTAGGACATCTTCTCCTTCAGCCTATTTACACAGGGGTCAAGTGAGGAGGGGGGACGAGTTTAAGACTTTCCCTCTTGTCACAAATTTTACCTTTTTAGAATTCGCCCCAATTTTTTCCGCTCCAAATCCCCTCCAATCTTCGATAATCCCACATGCATTTCTCTACTGTGCGTGTGTATACATGCCTGTCCTGCGCAAGTGTGTCTGTCACAAGCCAACCAACATCTTGCATGTACAGTATTGTAGCGGGAGATAGACTATCCTCACTCTCTCTCTTGCTCAATACTAACTGCAATTGCAAGATGATGCACTCAATACATAAAGTGAGCTATGGATGTGAGTGAGAGAATCAGAGGGAGAGAATGTAGTGGACCTCCGAGGAGGAAATAGATACAACTGAATAATGAATGCCCAAAGGGCTGAATACAACTGTATGAAGGGGCTAAAACCCTCACTGCAAAACTGGAAGACTAGACTACCTAGAGGAGGTGAATCCTTACTAGATCCCTGAAGAGGCTGAGGGTACCCTGCTAGTGTACTGCGGGGAGGCCTAGCTCTGCTGCTGTGAAGGCTTGAAGGCCTATGGAGTGGATGTGAAATGAAGGCCAAGGGGTTGCGTTTTATAGGCTCCCTTGGGTCTCAAAATAAACTGACTAGAATGGCTGACCGTATTGCTACCCATTGACTAGGCTAACGTGCGACCAGTCCACGTGACAGTCGGTTGGCTGTTGATGTGGCATTGCTGATGTGGCACCTTTGCCATGATTGTTGTTGCGCGGGCTGCTTGCATGGCCGTCTAGTATGGCCATGGGCTGTGGATGCTGGTGACATCCCCTTCTGCTCAAACTCGAACTAGGGTAGAGAGAAAGCTACCTTGTAGTCTACAAGGAGGTCTAGATAGCCTGTGAAGAAATCTTCCTCCACCCGATGTACAACCGTTGTCGATTTCTTGTTCCTCTTTTGAACCGATGAAGTAAAATCTACTCTAGTTCCACGATCTCGGTCTCATCTACAACTTTAGGCTACTCCACATCTGGTACTATGGCGAGTGTCGGAGCCATATATGGTTTGAGCCAGGACACATGAAATACTGGGTGCATGGTCCATGTCAAAGGTAACTACAAGTTCATGGCCACATCGTTCACCATTTTCATATTTGGAAAGGGTCCAAAACTTCGATGAGAAAGCTTCGGACATTTCCTTCCAATCTGCTTGAGACGTTTCTTCATGATCCGCAAATAAACCCATTGCCCTTCCTTGTAATTTACATCACGTTTGTGTTCTCCTAAGCTTTGGCAATGCGGTCTTTTACGAACTCCATGATTTGCTCATAGGTCTCTGTGATGTGACCGGCTTTGTATACCTTCTCGGATGTCTTGGTGAGAAGGGACTTGAACTTCTTACCGAAACCTGCCTCATAAGGAGTCCGACCCACGCTAGAAGAATGGGTGTCATTTAGGATCCCTTGAACTAGGGGTACGTATTGTTCCCATCGGGACTGAGCATCCGCAACATAGCATTTCTGAATATCAAATGCTAACTTGTTGTAGACTTCTGTCTCACCATCTAACTGTGGATGAAAATTGCTGGAGAAACTGAGCTTGGTACCAAAGTTGTCGAACAGGGCTCTCCATAAGTGACTGGTAAACTTGAATCCCTGTCAGACACAATGATACGAGGCATGCCACACATTGGATACCACCATCTGAGAAATAAATGAGCTATGTCGTGTGCATTGATGGTACCTTTGCATGGAATCAGCATGACAAACTTGCTAAACCCGTCCATGATGGTTAGGCACATGTTGTTCCTAGTAGTAATAGCCGATGGAAGGTCTATAACAAAATCCATACTAATCTGCTCAAAGGGTTGGTTCAGAATCTCAAGGGGCTGGAGTAATCCTTGTAGCTTCCTGTGAGATACCTTCACTTGTTGGCACACTTGGCAATGAGACACACACTAATGAACATCACTACGCAAATGAGGCCAAAAAAACTTGTGCTCTATTTTCTCGAGAGTGCCTCCAATGCCTCTGTGTCCACCTGCTGGAGAATCGTGCATATCATGGAGTATGGTAGCGCAATATGAGGGCAACACACAAAGTTGTCCTTTGAAGAATAACCACCCGTCATGTATAGCATAGTCGCATGAGTGTTCGTCAAGCATGACTTTGTACCAAGGTGTCTTGAAATCTGCATCTTTTTGATACTGGTTGCATATTTCTTCGATAGAAGACTCCTGGACTATGGAAATAGAGGTGACCATTCCTCCTCATCTACTATGAGCATCTGCCACAACATTCTTTGATTCGGGCTGATACTCGATCATAATGTCAAACTATTGAAAAGTCTGGTTCCATCTGGTTTGTCGATCGGACCTGACAGCAGGCATGGTTTGAAGCCACCACAAGGCATGATGATCTATGTGAACTATGAAATCCTGACCATAGAGAAAGTGTTTCCATGTTTTAAGGGCATGGATGACTGCACATAACTCCTTGTCATAGACTGAGTATCTAGTCTCTGGTGGA
The DNA here is from genome assembly GCF_047967505.1 of Dipteris shenzhenensis. NCBI lineage: Eukaryota > Viridiplantae > Streptophyta > Polypodiopsida > Gleicheniales > Dipteridaceae > Dipteris > Dipteris shenzhenensis. The sequence continues at coordinate 4,517,003 of NC_141601.1, read as the reverse complement.
AGTAACTTGTGTCCCTCGAATGCAACGGGATTAATCATGTATTTTTGCAAGTATTTTATCATCTTTCATTATTAGTTTGAGGAATTGTTGGATTTTATGAGTGTAATACCTTGCACAGATTGTTGGATTTTTTCTTATTAAGTCCCTTGTGTCAGAGTTCGTGTGTTGTGGTGTTATATTTTGCTTGTTATTAGTTGAGTATATGTTATATAAACATTCTGTTAAAGGTTCCCACATTCATTCGGCACATGATAATGTCATAAACAAAGACGGAGGACCTAATTACCTCATCATTGCGAATATATCTTTCCTAAGTTTTTCTTTATGGTCCGAAGAGATGCGAAGGTTTTCAAAGTCTCTATAAATTTAAAATGGCTTCAATATTCATATCATTTGAAACGTCTTTTTGCACAACCACATCCAAATGGATTGGATTACTTGATTAATCAGAACCTTAATTGAATTGAAAAAAAAGTTGGGTATATTGTATGAAAAGTTAAGGGATTTGTGTGTCAATTCTCATTTTGCAATGTCTTGATATGTTAGTTGAGGATTTCGAATACGTCTTTCTGAGCCAAAGAAAAGCATAGGGAAATTTAATTCTTCACTGTTCTTGTCTTGAAATAGGCCCAACGGTTTATTGTTTTCGCAAGGGGCTACATAGTTGATATCAGTTTCATAATCTATAAGTTGTTCAGCTGTAATGATGTTATGGATTAGAGTATCTGTATAAGTTTCATCGGCATCGTTTGGGTAGGATTGTTGGTCGTTTTCCTCATCTTCTATATTTTGCTGTGAGCACAGGATTTCTTGCAAATGTTATGTCCACTGTTGGTTGATTTGAGCGTTATTAGATTTGTAAAGTGGTGTTTGAACAAGTGTATGTAACCCTCGCATAAGAATACTTGGCCTGACTTTCCCAATTAAGTATGCGCTTTTATATCGTAGTTTCTTTTTAATTCCAAGTATTATTGATGATTCATCTCCTTAATAAACCTTGGTAATATATGATGTATTTTACTTGTGTCAACCATGACATTTACAATGCTACCATGCATTCTAAACTAGCCACCATGTGTTAGTTCTCTTATTTGAGTAAATGCTATTCTTGGAGCAACTAATCATTCTTCAATGTCATTAAGGATTGCCACATTTAACAACTCTGTGTTTCGCTTTATTTGGTGATGGACAAAATACTTTGGCATGCTATTTAGTTTTATTGTTGTCTTGCATTCTTTGCAAATTCGTTGTTTCTTCTTTTCAAAAGTCACATTTTGTTGTCTCTTACTTATTATCCAAGCGTGTGATTTCTTTTGTATATGTTATTTGTTTTCTAAATAGTAGATGCTCACATGATAAACATTCATATTTTGGAGTGTCTCAAATTGTAGTAATATATTTTTCTATGAACTTTGAAGGAGTTCCAAATGCTTTTGAGTATTTTTGTAGTGTTATACATTCATCTATTATGCGTGTTGCCATTTTCAGTTGTGAGTTTAAGATTTGTTCTAGTACAAGTGTAACATGTTGCTACCTCATTATGATGTTGTAGTTGATTATGTTGTTTAGTGTCTTGGTTCTTATACTCATCTTTGTGTTGTGTTGTGGCCTTTTTTTGTTTCTTTTTAATGTCCAGAATCTTACGTTTGATAGTGTCACTACATAGAATTGCTTCTAGGAATTTTTGCTTTAAGATGTCCATCGCATTAGTGGTAGAAGTGAGTGTGTTTAGACCAATCATGTTTACTGATATACAACCCATGTCTTTCGTCCAATGAGTATACTTTGGTGTTGTTGTTTGTATCGTACATGGGAAAATTAGCTTTTTTGGGCTTACTAGGAGAAGCTGTAGTTTTTATAGCTTCTGTGTAGATTCTATTATTTTCGAACTGCTAGCGTTAATTTGATTCTGTGAATTATGTATTTCAAATTGCAAACCGAATGTGCAAAAGAAAGCATGTTGTAAGAACAAGTATTCAATACAATAGTAACAGTTACTATGTAGCAATCCTTTGGTGTACTGGGTAATGCTTTTGATTTCCGGATGAAAGAGCGTAGATTCGAAGAATGGTTGACCCCATTCTACTGTTTTAAATTCAGTTTGGTTTGAAAAATTTGCGAATTGCATGCACATACATAGGAAAATACACTTATTTTGTGGATATAGCTTGAGGAACTCTAAGTCAATGTTCATTTGTTTAGAGTAGTTTGCACTTGTAATGTTCATTGGTTTAATCATACTATGAGTGTGTTTACTTAACAATTGCTAAAAGAGTATGTTTGTGAGAGGCAAAGATTAACTTGTCGAGAGATGTCAACATTATTTTATTATCATAGTTTGATAATTACATTTAATGTTGAGAATAAATTATTACATAAGTGAGAGTGTCTTTCTGAGGGCTTTCTGAAAGCATAAATGCGGTTATAAATATAACTATTACTTGAGAGGTGTATTTCAAATCGGAGAATATCGTAAAAGATATTATATGTTTCATAAATGGTAGGGTTGTTGTGTTAGTAGTTGATTTGTAGTTTTACAAACTATCTTTCAATATACAAAAAAATAAAATATTTCGTTGGATTTGGGATACTAGTAAACATATAGATATTCTATGATAGTTATAGTGGCATTGTGAAATGAATGCTTATTTTAGTTTAACGAGTAGATTGAGTAGTGTTGGTTTGAAACTAATAAGTACTAACAAATAAATAGCATTATGTAAAGTAGAAATAATAGTGTATTTGAAATGATATCTTACAACTAAAGTAAACTAAGTGTTTGTTTGATATGATTAATTTGTTATGGAAAATGTATTTAGTTAGCTTCTATGAAGAGTTTCTGTTAATCAAAAGACATAAAATGATATTTGTGGTACGTGTGTGCTAAATGATGTGTAGGATGAAATTATATTTCTTTAGTATGATTACAAGTAATAGTGTTACTTCAAATTTTTTAGTAAAGATAATAATATGTTTACTAATCTGATAAGAATTAGAAACTCCTAAGTCACATTTCTTGAGAAGCTAAAAAGAAATATTCATTATGAATAATATCTGGCAAATAAACTAAAGTAAGGGTGACTTTAATATTACAAATACGTAACCTTTATGTAAATAACATAATCATATTTAAAGTATGCACACATCTACTTCTAAGTTCTCAAAATAGAGTATTTACCAAATGAACTTTGCTTGAATAAAAAATAAATTTGAAAGCAAACACAAGTTTTTTTAATGTACAGATTATATATATATATATATATATATATATATACATGTATATATAAAGAAAGATTTTTTTACAAAGTAACATGTAGCACCAAATGCTGCTATGCTATGAAATAACAACGCTTACAAGCTTACATTCTACAGTAGGTTAAAAACACTTAATGAATTTCTTGAACTGTGTAACAAAAGAAACTGAAGCTGGAAAACATTAGGCTACCACTTTGCTATAAGGAAACTGAACTGATGAACTTGTCAAGCACCATTATGCCTTAAAGGGATGAACCCTGCAACCAAACCATGCATGTTGACCAAGATTCTTCCTTTAATTCTCTAGGTGAACAATTTCGATTTTGTGTGTTGTCTTCCAGTAGCTCTATGAAAGGTCGAGGCAAATCTAAAACTTTATCAACCCATGTACCCTTTAGTGTAACCCCCACAATTGCACCATCTAAGCTTGTAATGAGTGCCTTCACTATGGGGATCTTTTCCAAAATCGTAATCCGGTCACATGTAGCATTGGGATACAGTATTATCCTTAAAAATCTTCCCCTCTTTACAAAATGAGCGCACCGGCTCATATAATGTTGAATTCAGGCCCGTAACAGTGAGAATGCCACTTATCTACTATTAACACATCATAACGAGTATTAACTTGTTGAGAGCATGCCCAACATCATGTGATCATGTGTGCATAGCACCATCACGTGATCATATGTGCATAGCACTAACCTTATAGAGTGCTATAAAGGAAAGGGTTAGATCCCCTAACCCTAACCCTAAATGGGTTTGTATATACTCTATTTTGAAACCAAATGTGTAACCCTTCTCTAGTTTCAATCACCTAGGATCAAAATGTATGACTAGATAGGAGTTTACATGATCTCTTGCAAATTTTATCATCCAATGTGTGTTCTTGTATGAAAAGAATATCAATGGGCTCACTTAAAGCCCTTGGATGTAGTAAAATTTTCCCTTGTTTATCATGAATTTCTTCCATTATTTTCCCTTCATTAAATCATTATTGGGATGATTCACAACCACCACTCTCTAAGAACAATTAGATTCACTTCATGCATAGTTAATGCAAGAGCAAAAGCCTAAGAACAATTTAGAGAAGAAGGTCAAAAGTACGAAGAAAGAGACATGCATTGAAAGACAAAGCGTCAAACACCAACACAAAGGACAATCACATTTTGAGAATTGTAAAAGTACTTATATGTGGAGCATCATGGACATCTAAAAGCATGCACATATATGTATTAGATAAAGTACTTATGTATGGGTGAATTTACATATAAGAGAGAATGTACATAGGAAATAATGTACATATAAAAGAGAATGTACATGTGTAAAAGAATGAGTATAATATCCACTGAGAGGCTCTTTGGAGTCGCCAAGATTGTGGTTGCATCTTAAAAAATGAGGAGAATATTGGCTATCAACCAGCCACTTCCCAATGTGCATAAGGCCCATATTTTGTCTCATGTACCAGATAGCAAAACAAAGCAACATATAGTTTATGGCACAAGGCTTTACACACACATAATTTAGCGCCTATTGCCTATACTAAGTCTATAAGTAATGGGGAACTTTGACATGAACACGAACTAGCCGAGCACAAGCCCATCTTACTTGTCTTCAAGCAGAGGCTCATAGATTTTTACACTACTATTGTAGGCTTGCCTGGCTCCATGCGCTCGCGCCTCACTGATGCATGCAATGCTTAAGAGGTGGTAATCCAATAGCAGTGAGTATACCAACATGTAATAGGACCTTATGTATCTTGAATGGCAACCTGTGTGCACCTAGTACGATGATCAACTTACATGTCTACTATGTGTATATAGAAGCTAAGCTTGACATGCATGTTTTTGCGCATGACTAGACTATGGGTAGATACACATGTGGCCAAGTTGAAAGTAAAAACAATATAGAATCCATTCTATCAATAGTATTACATCACAAAGGTTCAAGGATTTGGGGACGTTTTGAGAGGGTGTGTGTTCCTGAAATCTTGAGAATTTCCAATAGATTCCTTTAGAGGGTCTTTTAGTCAAAAAGCTTCAAATTTTATAAGAGATATCTTGTTATATCTAGCTTCACCTTACATCTTGGAAATAGCAATAAGGCTATGGATTGAACTATCAAGGGCCTGAAGGGAGATGTTTTCATAGTAGAGTTTTGATATCCGCTATAAAGATACTAGAAGTGTTTGGGGGTGCAATGATTGCAAAATCTAATGGGGATTTACAGATCTAGAAGGCAAAGTATTAATTTTTAGGAAAGTGGTAATCATCCTCCCTTGTTTTTTTGTTATATTTTTAAAAGACTTCAATTCTCTCTCAAAAAGGTCACTAAGTGTACAATATTAGAAATATGCAATAAGAAGCACTAATGACCCATCTAAAGGACACCTTGTATGCTTTATATATAGGAAAAACGAATGATAGTTTAAGGGAGGAGCATGGCTTTCACGGGGCTAGTAAGTAGGCTATCTCTCTACATATGAAGAAAGGGTTGTTATTAGCTTAATAAAATAATAAGACAAAGACAAGATTTGTTAAGTCTGGATCTTCCTTGACCCATTAACCTTCATAGGATAGAACAAACAATTTTATTTGGTTAATCTTTTCACAAAAATTCCTTAGATAATCAAGGAGACAATTCTAATATCACTATTATAAATCTCCACTGTATTTTCACCGAGGTGTTATGATGAGACATATGATCCCAAATGCAAAGGATTGCATTCTTATAGAAGCCAAAAGTATTCTATGCCCAATGCTCTAGGCATGCTCATCACTTTAGGATGGTAGTTCTTCTCTATACCCCTAGTACTGTAATACATTAGCACGCCATGTATAGATTACCCATATATAGGTGGCTATGTATTGGTAGATACTCATAGCCTTATTTTAATAGTCTATAGGAAAAATATTGTTGTGGTCATCTACTAGCATCCCCTGAATGTCTTCTATGGACCCTTATAAACAAGCTTGTTGTATACTTGCCTCAAACACCGTGTAGCATAGAAGCACTTTCTATTTGAGTATTGAATCTAATACAACAAAAATCCAAAGGGCTAAGTAGTATAAATCATGTAAGGGTTTAACGGTTGTTAAGCTACTAATAGTCCATACTCATCATCATATATGTTATATCCGATGACTAGTACATAAGAGTAGGTAACTGGTAGATGGCCAATAGATGATTGGTAGATAGCACCAACAAATGACCTATAAACATCTCAATAACCAACAAGTAATTAACCAACATAGAACTAGTAGATAACCATCACATATTGACATTTAGCTAATGAAACAACTGAGTGTTCAACATTAGTTTTGATAACTAGATAATTAATAGGAAACTTAGCATTAGTGTATTAGCAACTATAGATAACCTGTAGATACTAGTAGATATCTAGTAAATATCTTAATAGCAAAGCAATAGATAACTCATAGATAAATAACAGATAGGCAATAGAGAACTAGCAAATAATCATTAAATAGCCAACAAACATCTAGATAACTAGTAGTATTTGATAACTAGATAACCGTACTGTCAGCATACACCTTAGTACCAATAAATATCCACAAATATCTAGATAACTAGTATCAAATTTATTATTTGGAAGAAAAAATACAATGAGTTGCATCCATACATTTTGGGCTCTAGAGCGATTGCTGAAAGGCAGGTGCATTTTTGTAAGGCATTGCCTGCAGGCTCCTTTTATGTTCTCACAAAGAGCACGTAGTCCTTCCTTGCTGAGGCTCGAGGTCTTCAATACTTGTGGAAGTATTTTTCATACATTTGCAAGCCTCCATACAATGATCCATAATGAAGGGAACTTTTAATCAATCCCAAAATAATGGAGGTCACATGAAAAAGTCCTACCTAGAGTTTACCCTCAACTACAAATCGCACTCAGCTTTTTTACACATAACTCCTAATTAGCTAATGCGGGCTGCAATGGTGGATTCTTATTCACGATACTTATCAAATGCTTGGAATTCTTTATCTCTAGGCCCTCGTGTAGCGAATAAGCTGACTAATAGCAAGTAGGTGTATTGAAGGCATGTGTAATAATGGTGACACCCAACAACTAGTTGATGTAGATTGCACTCAAGCATGTAAATTCACAATATTGTATGGGGTTTGAAAGCCACCATCTTGTTTGATTTATCTTCACCCATTTGCCTTCATCTTGATCTTGATTGCAATGCTCTCCTTTGTAAGACTTTTGTTATCCTTATCTTCATCTCCATCTCTATTCACTTCCTTGCCTCCATTTCCCATACAGATTGCAACCTTTTTAATTTAAGCCTTTCTCCAATTCAGCTCCATTCAAACATTTTTCTTACTATGACCTTGCATTTCATTTTTATCTCAATCCATAGAGACCTCCTCTCACAAACTTGTTCCAACTAGTAGCTCCTCTATAAATGTTAATACCCCTTTAAGAACTTATGCCGTTTAGTAGGTCCTTTCTAATCATGAATACACCCTCTCAAGGAGATTCTCGAATCTAATACCTTTTCATTCAAATACTTTTATACACCCTCTCAAGGATTGATTCTCAAATCTAATACCTTTTCATTCAAATACTTTTATTTGATAACCAAAACGATGCACCTCCTTAGGTCAAGGAAGCACAAGTATCTCCTCAATCGTGAAGGGACCATAGTCATTCTATAGAATAGGGATCTACTTTTCTCGCAAGCCAAAGAATGATGATTGGACATCTATAGCCACGGTTGATAGATCATAGAATAAAATAGAATTTAGAGCAAAATAAGAAATAGAATGTGTATAGGTGCCTTGATCAGTCCCGAGTTTAGAGATTCAGACTTTAATCGAGTACGGTTCTATTCATGTGACAAGTTAGGAGGACTTGTATAAGCAACAAGGATTCCATTTAGATTCCCAATCTACCCAATTAGGGACCCCCAAATAGGCTCGATGTAAAAATCAAGGCATATCCAAAACCAGGTATGAAAAGTTAGAGCTACACATGAATGGATGCAAGAGGAATATGAGTATGCAATCGACCATGCAAGATTGGGACTTGGATCTCCAAAGAAGGCAAAGAGCCCTCAATGCTAGTAACTGCAATGGAGCTGATTGATTATTATTATTAGATGTTGTAAGGTGAACTCTCTCCTTCTCATCATGTTATTAATTTATATATTGGAAATGAGCATATTGATCTTATATATATGTATTACCATATACATAATATAGTACGAATTATATTTTCACTCAAAAAATGAAATTAAATTAGGAGCCATGATTGCCACACTTCCCCTCTTATTGGCTTCTCTACGCTGTGGACATGGTAAATATGGTAGAATGTGTGAAAAGCACATAGCCTCTATCTTCATAGATGGCTCCCATCATTTTATGTCTATCATGGTAAATATGGTAGAATGTGTGGAAAACACGTAGCCTATTTCTTCAAAGATAGTTGCCACCATTTTACCATCATTGGCTAGACTCATAGGCTCTCTATCATGTGAAATTGTCATTCCAAGTGGGGGGCATGTAGACTATGTAGAGATGGTGAGAAATTTGGCAGATAGCCCTCCCAACATTTGGTTCAATTCATACTCTTTTGTGACACTTCTCAATGACTCTCATCTTTTTCATTGTAGCAAGGCATGTAGCTAGGGCTAGGTTGCATGCACATGCAACTCTAGCTTAACTGGTGGGTTTCTTTGCCATATGGACAAGAAAAAATATTTTCCTCATGTGACCACCATATGTAAAAATGTGATCCAATTGTTAAAACTAATTTCACATTTTTATTGGGGGGTGATTACTTACTTTTCTGATATAGGCCCAAGAGCCGAACCTAGTGACTTAGCTCTTAATAGTTTGCCACCTTCTTGAAGTTGTTAGCACAACCGTTAAGGTAGTGGTTTCCAATATTGCTAAGGTTATCTTTAAGGACTAGGAGTTATACTATATGTTTTTTATATTGCAATGTATGCCTTTGCTTTTATGTTCATAATTTGTTTGAAAGTAACATGCCTTTTCCACCTACCATTGTGGTCTTCCTTGCTTGTGTGGTCCATTGGCAATCAAAAAGGGAAAAAGGTAGTGCTTTTGACAGTGGATACCGCCTTGTTTTTTTGTTCATGGGGGTTTTATGTCAAGTGAATTGTAAAATTTTGAATATGAAGATTTTAAAAAGGAAATGATTTTTAGCAATTTCACATTTTGTATTTATACGATTTTAGGACCTATAAATGCATAAATAAGTTTCTTTAATGTTCTATTTTGTGGACACATAAACATATATATCATGGTGGTAAGGGGGAGAAGGGAGAGGGAGGGGGGGTGGGCACGGGGGGAAGAATATGTGTGCATGTGTGTGTGTGTGTTATTGTACTAAATATATAGGATATAAAGGTGCTCCACTGTTAGTTTGTGGGCGAATGTCCAATTGGGTAGTGGTTAATCCACATTGTCCTCTCTGTGCAATGGCTTACGAAGATGTCCAGCATGTGGCCTGGGCATGCTTGGTTATGAGATGTGTGTGGCAACATTTGTAGGGTGCTATTCAATGGTTGGGCCTCATGGTTAGATTTACCCTTGGTATGAATTGGAAGGCAACCTCCAGAGGTGATCTGAGTGGCATGACTTTACCTACCTTAGGGTAGCAGTTCTACTGGCGATATGGATTTGATCAAACTTAATGGTTGTTGGCAGTAGGATTACCCCGGTGTACTGTGAGAATATGGTACTTGTCTTTTGAAGATGAATTTGGTGGATTTTGTTGTTGGGACAAGGAAATAAATTCTAGTGATTCGCCATGGTATGAGGGATGTCAGTCTCCACCTTTATAAGTAATCTCCTCCATCTTTTGACTCGCTATTGCTATAGCAATGTTGGTGGCTCTGGGAAGTGTGCCCAATTTTCAGAGCCTTTTTGTCTTTTTTGTAAGGGGGTTTTTCTTTGCAGCCCTCCCCCTTGCCTTAATAGTACAAGTCGGATCTTTTTTAACAAAAAGAAAGAAAAAGATATGATATATCTTGATTCATAATCTATAGTTTTAGACTCTCAAACAAATGCCATTTATGGGGCTTGATTCCTCATTGTTCGTGCTTACCCTTAGAGTTTCATCGCTCTTTGCTAATTTGTTCATCATTCACTAGCTCTCCTTCATTGTACTTTGTAAAGCTTTGTTGTCGGGTTGAGAAGGAGTGATAGGTTTCTAGTTTCGATGAATTAAAAGAGGGGTTTTGGGCCTCCACTTTGTTGTTTAGAAAGTTTCTCTACTTAACCTATGAGTATGAATTATGGGGCTTCTGTAAAATGTTTTTCGTGAAAAATCTGCACTGAGTCTGCAGCCCTGCAATGGTTTTAAAGAAAATGCAATTGATCATTGGGCTATGAATCGCCATCGTACTAGTAAGTACTCGGTTAACTAGTAAGTACTATCTTTGTCATTTGAAATGAACTTTTCCCGCTGATTTGATCCAAATCTGATGGAAGTTGATTTTATGCTCTGGTTCCTTGTCCATTGGGCTGCTAGCAGCCTTTTCAGCCAACCTACCATGTGGCAGCGCTTCCCTGTCTATACTCTTCTATTGAGATTTGAGACACATATGTGATATGTGATGTGAGTATCTCGGAGCTCTAACTTCGTCGTCTCCTCTGCCATTGATTTGAGGTGATTTTTGAGCCCAGTCTCTCTGATGTGGTGATGCTACTTTGCTATGCTCGCATCGCTTCCTCTCCTGTGTGTGGATGCTTCCTCCATTTCAGCCGTGAGCTTATACATCGTCTCCTCTGCCATTGGGGCGATGCATTTTATGCGATCATCTGAGCCAAGGTGGTGTAGGCTGAACGGTCTTTGAAAAGCTTCTGTCACTGAGCTGTGGAGCCAAGCCTGCCGGTGATGCGGATGAAGCTGGTATGCTCGGCAGGAAATCTCAGCCGTGGCGCCAATGTGTGATTGTAGCGATGGTGCAGGAATCGTGCGATTTCACTTGGAACCGTATTCAACCTGTGAGTCGATGTGATTTGGAGCCAAAGTCTGCGAGATGAGTTGACGAAGTCGATGAGTGTTAAAGCAGTTTGAGGCGATTTTGCCCGAACTCCCCCATGTGCCTTGCGGGAAATTGCGACGTGCTTTCTCCTTGCTCCTCACTCTCATCAGTCCTCCCACATGCCCCCTTCCGTGGAGCCCAATGCTCATCCCTTCACCCCCCACTTGCCCAGAACAGCAGCATCACAGCATCACCATCAAAACCTCTCTGTCTGCTGCCGCTTTTGAACTCCCTCACCAGGAGCCCACCGCAGCTTTGCCCTCCTCGCCCGGTTGTCGTTCCTCTTATATATATATATTCATGTCTGTTTTCCTACCACCTCGGTCATCTCATCCCGCCTTCTTTCACTCCCTCGTGCTCTTGATTGCCCTCATCACTTCACCCACCCCCCTTCTCTCCAGCTTTCCTGTCCCCATGCATTTCTTCCTTCAGATCCCCATGCATTGCCTTAGATATGCCTCTCCTTGGTCCAGTTTCGCTTCCATTTCTACTGTATGACGTACCATCAGCTTGAATCCTCAACTTCTCGTGCCTGTGCTGTTCTCCTTGCACCTGACATGCATTTTGCCAGTAGGTGCTGAGAGATTTACCCGCTTTCAATCTCACCGCATTGTCTACTTTCACATGATTCTTGTGTGATCATCTTAAAGCCATGGCATCTGGTTCCTACAGGCAGAGGTCCAGCTCGCCATTCAGATTTCACAAGCCTGCTTCAGTCGATGGGAGCATTCCTGGGTTAGCACATTTTGTAGCGCCAGCCTCGTCTTCATCGAACCACTTTTCTGGATCCAGCTCCACTCCACGGACTCGATCGCTCACACCTTCCAGAGGTCGGGCGACGTCTCCGGGTCTTTCGGGCAGCACTTTCAAGTTCAATTTTGGCTCTCCGTCGATCCCGTCTTCTTCGATCGGTTCCGGTGGGCCAATTCCTCCAACAATGGACAGGACGGAATTCCAACCGGCAGCAAAGGAAAGCGTTTCAGTGACAGTTCGATTTAGACCTTTAAGGTGATCAAGTCGAGCGTTAAACTTAGAAGCAAACGGGTCAAGCATGATTACAGGGGTAG